>NC_143151.1:8068998-8093652 GCF_041381405.1 Jatropha curcas | reverse complement strand
GTATGATTCCTTTCCATAGAAATTCTGCATAAATAAAATTAGCACAAATAACATAATTTTAAATTTATTCGTTTGTATTAATCATCAAAATCCGAGATTAAAAATTGACCCTTGAGCCAACAATTATCCTTCAGAAAGAATGATGACTAGAGCTCAATATAAAAGATATTTTGGTAAAGTTGCTTTCATTTCTCAAATAGAACCTAAAATTTAGAAGATGCTCAAAATGATGAAAATTGGATTCTTGCTATACAAGAAGAGCTAAATCAATCTGAGATAAATCAAGTTTGGAAACTGTTTCTAGACATAAAAACCATTCTGTTATTGGAATAAATGGGTGTTTAGAAATAAGCTTGATGAACAAGGTAATGTTGTGAGAAACAAAGCAAGGTTAGTGGCTCAAGGGTACAATCAAGAGGAAGGTATCAATTTTGATGAGACCTTTGCTCCAGTTGCAAGACTTGAGGCCATTAGAATGCTTTGTGCATTTGCATGTTTTAAAAACTTCATGTTATATCAAATGGATGTGAAAAGTGCTTTTCTAAATGGTTTTCTAAATGAAGAAGTGTATGTAGAACAACCTCCTGGTTTTGAAGTATATGATAAACCAAATCATGTTTACAAACTTACTAAAGCTCTTTATGGTTTGAAACAAGCTCCTAGAGGTTGGTATGAAAGATTAAGTAAGTTTTTATTAGAAAATGGTTTTTCTAAAGGAAAGGTTGATACAACACTATTTATTAAAAATAAAGCACATGATATTCTAGTTGTACAAATCTATGTTGATGACATAATCTTTGGTTCTACTAATGATCTTCTTTGTAAGGAATTTTCTAAGATTATGCATTGTGAGTTCGAAATGAGCATGATGGGAGAATTAAACTTCTTCCTTGGACTTCAAATCAAACAATGTGAAAATGGAATTTTCATAAACCAAGGTAAATATACTAGAGAATTGTTAAAATGATTCAAAATGGAGAAGGCCAAGGTATGTAGTACACCAATGAGTCCATCCTCAAAATTAGAAAAATATGAAAAAGGTATGGATGTGGACATCAAATTGTTTAGAAGTATGATTGGTTCTTTACTATATCTAACTACAAGCAGACTTGACATTCACTTTAGTGTTTGTCTATGTGTTAGATTTCAATCATGTCCCAAGAAATCTCATTTAACTGCTGTAAAAAGAATTCTAAGATATCTTTATGGAACTTCTAATCTGGGTTTGTGGTATTCTAAACACTATAAAAAAAAACGCCATTTTGCGACCGACCAATCGGTCGCAAAATGGCAAATATCGGTCGCTAATTTGATGTAGCGATCGATTTGCGACCGACAATCGTCGGTCGCAAAAATACTGGTCGCAAACTAATTTTGCGACCGATGAGACAATCGGTCGCAAAATTGAATAATCAGTCGCAATTTTTGGTCGTGGTTTAATTGGAAATTCAGTCGCAAATTTGGTCGCAGAATATCGGTCGCAATTTTTTGCAATCGGTCGCAAATTATAAATTCATAATTTTACTTTTGGTATCAAATCGGTCGCAAATCGGTCGCAAAAATGAAAAAAAAATTAAATATTATTTTGAAAACAAAATTTTTCTGCACCTGTGAAAGTTGACATAAATGCATATATATCACACAACCTATTCAAGAACAGTATAAAAATGTAACTTTTATTATTCTGAACAAATTAAAATATGAAAATACAAATGAAAAAATAAAAATGTCCAAAATCAAATCTATATATGCTGCTGCTCATCTGCAGGATCCGATGTCGGATCTCCCGATGTCGGATCGCCAGGAGGAGTACTTGCTGGATGTGATGTAGCGCCAGGAAGGGTGACCAAGGTATCGTCTGCAGCATCGGGATCAGGAGCCGATAGTGGCTGCTGCTGAGACGTCGAAACATGTCGGTCTGTAGCAGGCGTAGGATCAGAGGGAGAAGTACCAGCACGGTGCTCACCGGACAGCCGTATCACATGCGCTCTAAGCTCTGCAATCTGTCTCTGCTGATCAGCAAGCTGAGCCCGTATATCATCATCACAGTACGAGTCACTGTGCTCCGGCTGTAGAAGCGTGAGCTGCTGAGCCAATGTAAAACTGTGATGCCTGAGACCCGATGCCGTATACCTTCCTCTTCTTCTCTCCCCCTACAGCCTCGAGATAAAGCGCTACCCTCGTCAATTCTTGACTCAACTTCGGATTCATCGGTCTGAGAAGTAACAATACGCTCCCGAGCTGTAGTATAGTTCTCCTGAAAACAAAAAATTAATTAATCAATGCAATTGCAAGCTTTATTATATTCAACTTTGTACATCTTCGCAATGATTAGAGGGTAAATGTAAATATTATTCATTGTTACTTACATTGACGCTCAGCGCACGTCTGTCGATAAAGGTATTACGATCGTGGTCCTTCGTGTGAGTGTATGTAAACACCTCCATCGGTGTGGGCTCACGACCTAATTCTTTAGCCTATAATGAATTTTATGTATGATATATTAATATATATAGTGTCCTTTCATTAAACAATAGTTTCTTGTAAAGGGACTAGTTCACTTACTAATAATCGAGCTGTCTCTATAGCAGATATAGATCCGCCTGTGTGTCGCGAAGGTCCTGCTCCATCACCGCCAATCTCACTGCGCCTGTTTTGTGCAAATATCTCCCGCTTTCTCTTAAATGCAGGATCCTCCCAAGCCTTTTGCCAGCTCTCCCATATCTCCTGAGACACGCACTGCTGCTTCTTACCGCTTCTTCTCATCCTATAGGTGAATTCAGCGTATCGATCGGCGCATATCTTCTCCCAGGCTACTTTCAGCATAGCTGTAATGGCCTCGTCCCATATGAAATGTTTCTGCAAAAAAATTAGATCACTTATAGCGTTTAAACACTAAGGATGTATCTTGAATTGTAAACATTGAATGATGATATAACTTAAACCAAAGAGTACCTGGAACTCCTCCCAATAAAAGTCTCTCGCCTCTTGTGGTACGGCATCCCATGTGTATCCTTCTTTATGCAGCTGTAGCTTGATTATCTTCAAAATTTGCCTCGCTGCTCGAGAAGATGGATATATGCTGAAAAAAAAAAAAACAGAAGTGAAATATAATTACACGAAAGCATCACAGTTATGAATAAGTACAAAATATAATTACAAAATATGCCTGCAGAAAATTTGAATAAGTACTTACTGTCCCGCTACCAAACTGAGGGTGATACGTGGATCTGATGAAGCTGCAAAAGAAATGACAAATGTTATAAATTTTTAGATAATTAATATATAATTAAAATGACAGTTATGACATTTATGATTACCTTGCACAGTAGGTGACTGTGCAGCTGGTGGAGTCTGTACTGGTCTAGAAGAGGAAGGAGCAGAAGGCTGTGATGGCGGCAGTACTGGATGCTGAGCAGAGGATGAAGCCCCAGACGTACCTGAAGAAGGATGTGATGGCGGCAGTATTGGTCGCTGAGCAGATGACGAAGCCCCAGACGTACCTGACGAAGGACGAGGGATTGACCCTCCTCGTCCACGGGCACTGCGTCCAGGGCCATGACCTCCACGCGAACCACTGCCGGACGCGTCAGAATCAAACGGTCTACCTCTAGCCATCTGTACTGCAGATATCAAAACCTAGATAAAATGAATTTATACAATTATATGAATTGTAGAACATGTGGTAAATATGAGTAAAGAAAGTTAATACCATTGAAATTCTTCATTAATAATATTAATTACATATACATTTATCAATTTGTAACAGTAAAATTGCTCTAAGTTTTAAGTGTCTTGAATATCATCTGCTTCCTCCTCCTCTTCATCAGCTTCCTCTTCTTCATATTCGTCTTCTGAGGAACCCATGATGATTTGATCTTCTTCCTCTTCATCATCTGATGGTCCTATTTCAACATAAGATCGGCTTTCATCATCCAATCTATCTGTTAAATCTTCAACAACTTGCATCGGTTGCGTTTCAACCCTAACTTCTTGAAATGCCTCTGATACTGCGAGTGAAGAAGATTGTTTCGTTTCAAGTGCATGAACAACTGATCTAGCCTTGATTTTGCACACTGCCATCCAATCGCATCTATCTCGTTTAAACGATGGATATGGGACATAGTACACCTGTGCAGCTTGCATTGCCAAAACAAAAGGTTCATACTTTGTATATCTTCTTCTTTGATTAATATCAACCAGATTATACTTAGGATGAACCTTCGTGCCAATGTTTGGCGTAGGATCAAACCATTCACATTTGAATAAGATTGTGCACTTCATTGGTAGGCCTGGATATTCTAACTCCAAAACCTCAACCAATTTCCCATAAAAATCGTTTGACACGTCACTGTAGTTTGATCCCTTTATGCACACACCGCTGTTCATTGTCTTTCTGCTTCTCCCATAACCCTCAATGTGAAACTTGTAACCGTTTACAAAGTAGCCAGAGTAGGCATTAGCAACCGGTAATGGCCCCTTTGCCAGATCCGTAATAAATCTGTTACGAATATCGCTTTCCGAGCTTCGAGCCTATGGGAAATAGTAATGACATGAGTCAAATTTAATAAATGTACATTCCGTGTTGTGTACATTGAAAGTAACTTACATAATATTTGAACCATTCTGCAAATTCCGTGTCCAGCTTTACATCAACTGCAGTATCAGTCAAATTGAGATTTTGAAGCCGCAGAAGATTGATATATTTCCTATTTATCAACGAACCATATTAGCATAAGTACGATTTAACAACGGCCCACGTCAAGTTTTGAATGTTTACATTATTTATACTTACTGTACATATGGTGTGATCTCTTCGCAATTCAATAAAATATAGGTTTGAGCCGCTTGTATCTCTGCATCAGTCAATCGTCTTTTTTTTATTTACCAATCGTACGCCCAGGGTAGGTGAAAATTTTTAGATTTCCTTCAAACTCAGATTGAACGCGATCTCCTCCGTCATCGTTACATGGCACTGTCCGATGCTTGGTGAAAACATGTTGGTCAAAGTAGTGTGAACAGAATGTTGAAGCTTCTTCCACCAAATATGCATTGCAAATGGATCCCTCAACCTTTGCCTTATTGCGCACATTCTTTTTAATTTTCTGTAGGTGTCTGTGATTGTACAATGCCAATATGTAAGTATAAGTACAAAAAAATGATGTAATCATTAGAATGAGATGTTAGTGAATCACCTCTCAAATGGATACATCCATCGATATTGTACCGGTCCTGCTAAACGACATTCACAGGGCAAATGAACCGGCAGATGTTCCATAGAATCAAAGAAGCCGGGTGGAAAAATTCGCTCCAACTTGCACATCACTACTGGGATTTCTCGCGCTAATTGGTCCATATCATCGCATCGGATAATAGTCATCATCAATTCCTTGAAAAAGAGACTCAATTCTGTCATTGCTTCCCAAATTTTTCCTGGTAATAATTCCCGGAATGCCACAGGGATCAATCTTTGCATGAAAACATGGCAGTCATGGCTTTTCATGCCAAACAATCTGTACTTCCTCATGTCCACAAATCTACCCATATTTGAACAGTAGCCATCTGGAAACCTTAATGATCGTAACCATTCGCACAATAATTGCCTTTGGGGTTTATCTAAACAATAACATGCCTTCGAAAACTTAGCAGTAAGTACAGATTGCTCGAGTTCTGGTCGACGACAAATTTCCTTCATGTCTGCTCTCGCTTTTGCATTATCCTTGGTTTTCCCTTCAATGTTCATGACAGTGTTGAACAGAAGATGCTTCGCTTTTTCCACCCACTATTCCTGCCAATTCTTGTATATACCTCATCTGCACCTAACTTTGTAACTTTCATAAGCCCCAGATCTTCAATTTCTTGTAATATTTTGTGCTCCAGACTTCACAGGTGGAGGGGGTTCAACAATAGTCATGTTCTTTCTAAAGCATTGGCGATTTTTGCTCCAAGGGTGAGATTCTGGTAAGAATTTGCGATGACAATCAAACCAACATTGTTTACCTCCATTCTTTAGTGTAAATGCATTAGTGTTTTCCATGCAGTGAGGACAAGCCAATTTGCCAGCCGTACTCCACCCAGATAACATTCCAAAAGCTGAAAAATCACTGATGGTCCAAAGCAAAGCAGCTCGCATTATGAAATTCTGATTGGTCGAAACATCGAATGTTTCAACCCCATATTCCCATAAATAATTAAGTTCATCAATCAAAGGCTGCAGAAACACATCAATTTTCTGTTTTGGATTAGTAGGCCCAGGAACAATAACACACAAAAACATATATTCATCTTTCATACACATTGACGGTGGTAGATTATACGGTGTCACAATGACAGGCCATGATGAATATTGCTGTCCTGATTGGCCAAACGGCTGAAACCCATCAGTACAAAGCCCCAATCTCATGTTTCTCATATCAGCAGCAAACACAGGATGAATGTTATCAAAATGTTTCCACGCTTCAGAGTCTGACGGATGAGTCATTATACCATCCTCATATTCATGCAAAGCATGCCATGTCATGTGTTCAGCTGTCGCCTTAGATGCATATAACCTTTGAAGGTGAGGAATAAGAGGGAAATAATACATCTTCTTGAAAGCTTTCTCTTTTTGTTCTCTACCAGTCCCTTGACCCCGCCGTTGATATCTTGGAAGATTACAAAACTTGCATTCTCTGAATTCCGAGTCAACACCCCAGAATATCATACAATTATTACGACAGCAATCAATCTTTTCTACCGGTAGTCTCAACCCCCGAACTAATTTTTTTGTCCGATAAAAATTATCAACCATTGAATGGCCTTCAGGCAACATTTCTTTTGCTAACTACACAAAATCATCGTAACACCTTTCTGAAAAATGGTGCTCCGCTTTCATGTGTAGTAATCGTGCAACAACAGACAGAACTGAATGATTCTTGCATCCAGGCCACAGTTCACTGTTAGCTGCACTTAGCATGTCAAACAATTGTTGTGCTGCTACGTTTGGCGATTCCTCCATATTATTCCATTCACATTGTACTCTACTCGCATCGATTACCATATCATTGCATTGATTACCATACAGAAATTGATAAGGCTGAACTTCTAAACTTACCGGAATGGAGTGGCCTGACCTACTGGCAACTCGAGCTTCACCATGATGTATCCATTCGTAATAATTTTCCACGAACCCATGTTTGCACAAATGAAGTTTCACTGTATCGATGTCTAAGAAGGCTCGATTTCGACACTTCTTGTGATTACATGGACACCTCAACTTATTACCATCCATAAAACTGGGATTACCAACTGCAAACTGTATAAACGCCTCCAATCCTTGCAGGAACTCTTGTCTTAATATCCCATTGACCTCGAACCTCCAGTACATCCAATCTCGATTATTTTGCATTTTTTTTTACCTAATTAACAATGTGTTTATAAAGGGCCGTGTCATGTAATTGCATTAGTCTAAACCATCCTTAAAACATGCACCTAATGTAATGTTCAATTTACAACACTTATAAGTAACTAAGGTTATTTCTATAATAAGGGTAACTATATATAAATGTAAAATCACTAAGTTCATTTATTGAATACAAAGACTACTGTAATAAAGGTAAGTATACTATTCTACATATTGAATTTTTGGGAAAAAAATTCGGCAGCATTTCGGCACAACACAATCAATTCTCAAATACAAAAACAAATCAATAAACACTTCTATATCATACCAACATTCTCCAAAGGCAATATGGCCACTACTAGGCCTCCAATCCAAACTCATCATTCATTTAAGTCAAAAACATATTTAAGAAAAATAACGACAATAATATAAAATAAAGAAAAACACAGCCAAAACTTCTCAAGAAAGAGTTGCCAATAATTAAGAACATGTAATAACCTAAACACACAAAAAATTATTTATATACATTCCAATTATTCTTCAAAAAAAAAAAATTGGAGCAATTAGTTTTTGTACTTGTTATTATTTTTGTTCAGTACTTTCACAGAATTAGTTTTTATGCATCAACTACGTATACGCTAATCTTAAGATATTTACAATTAGTTTTTGTAGTTTGGAGCATATATTGAAAACTGAAAACTCTTAAGTACACATCGCATTTGCATATTTCTTTTATATTTCTTTTTCGATTAACTTGAATAAAATGTAAAATATTATATAATAAAAAGAAAATTGCTTTCATTTTCAATCACATAATATTTATATTCTGTATATTTGAAATGACACTTGCTTTGAAACTTTGAAACTTTTTCGAAGTGGTTGCAGACTTTGAAATGGTCTACTAAAGTAGCTATCAAAGTTTGATTAAATTTTTTTAATAATTTAATTATTTCGGTTCAATTTTAAACTTTGATGAATTTGTGAAAGGTATTTTATAAGTTATTAAAAATTAGATCACTTATTAGATTTGAGAAATTTTGATGGATAAAATGAGTTTATTTTTTTATACATTCAACAATTTTTTTAGTAACTAAATGTTGAAATAAGAAAAACTACTAAATGTTAATTTCACATTTTTCATTAAAAGTCCTAACAAAAAATATATATAATAAATCAACCACAATATATTTAGAACCTTTAAAATATTGTTTTTCTCTCCTAATAACAACTGTAAAAATCATTCTACTATATATTTACAATAGTTTTATATGTATTGATTACTAGATTTTATATTAATAAAATAGAACTTTAAAGCAAAAAGAAAATGCAATTTTTAATGAATAAAATATTTTTTTAGAAAAGATAAATAAAAATAGAGATTGAATAAGCAAAAAAATTTGGCGTTCTCACTAATCACATTCAATTTTGTTGCTAAATTTCATTATCATCCATCGGTAAAATTGCATAAATTAATGTAATTTGAAAATTAAAATTTTTATCGCTCGATATCACTCGAATGTATCTCCAAATGTCGTTCTTCCTAAATATTAATGGCGCGTTCTATTTTATTCGATTCAATTTAGTCAAATTTGTATGATAAAATGATATTTATCTATTTGCTTGGATATTAAGGGTTATTAATTTTATATATAGCAACAATTTTTAAATTTTTTTTCGTTTTTTAAATAAAATATGTAACAATATATAATTACGGCTTTTTGTTGACTGAAACTCTCAATTTTTAATTTATTTAAGTTGCATATATATATGCTAAATTAAAATAAAAAAATAACAACAACAACATTAACAATAATACTAATAATAATAATAACAAGTACATTCACAATAATAATAATAATAACAACAACAACAGTAACAATAATACCAATAATAATAATAACAACAACAATAACAATAACAATAATACTAATAATAATAATAATAATAACAATCACAATAATAATAATAATAACATTAATAATAATAATATTAATAACAACAACAATAATACTAATAATAATAATACTAATCATAATAATAACAACAACAATAACAATAACAATAATACTAATAATAATAATAATAATAACAATCACAATAATAATAATAATAACATTAATAATAATATTAATAACAACAACAACAATAATAATAATAATAATACTAATAATAATAATAACAACAACAATAACAATAACAATAATACTAATAATAATAATAATAATAACAATCACAATAATAATAATAATAATAATAACATTAATAATAATATTAATAACAACAACAATAGTACTAATACTAATAATAATAATAATAATAATAATAATAATAATAATAATAAGAACAGTAGTAATAATAATAATAATAACAATAATAATAATAATAATAATAATAATAATAATAATAACAATCACAATAATAATAATAATAATATTAATAATATTAGTAATAATAACAACAACAATAATACAAATAATTATAATAATAATAAGAACAGTAATAATAATAATAATAATAATAATAATAATAATAATAATAATACCCTAAAAAAATTCTAATCGCAACTCTATATACAAAATCAACCATAACTTAATACAATAAAAACAAATAAAATTGAAAAAAAAAATTGGAAAAATTAATCGCAAAATAAAACTAACCTCCGATTTTCACAACAGGCTGACCGGAGTGCAAAGCGAGCAGGGCTGGCGGTGTCAGGCGGGCTGGAACGGTGTCAGGAGGGGCCGGAGTGGCACTGCGGACGGAGGAGAGGAGAGGAGAAGGAGAAGAGAGAAAGAAGAAGAAAGAAAAAAGAGAGGGCCCGACGCTTAAAGCCCTAAATTTTGCGACCGACAGATCGGTCGCAAATGTTATAACTATTGGTCGCAATTTTTAATGAGCCGACGTCGTTTGACTAGGCTCAAAATTTGCGACCGATTTGCGACTAAATATATCGGCCGCAAAAAATCGGTCGTAATGTAGTCTCCAATCGGTCTCAGAACTTTGGCCCACTTTTGACGCGCGAAATTTTGAGATAGAAGAACACTTAGTCGCACATCGGTTGCAAATCTGTAGTACACAGGTCACAAATCATTAACCATTCTCGCGGAAATTTTCAGCGCCAAATTTTGAGACCGATGGCTTATAAGTCGCAAAGCGATTGCAAAATTGCGACCGAATTAAGTCGGTCGCAAAAATCGGTCGCAATTGTGCGTTTTTTTGTAGTGAAATGTGATACATTTGATTTTGTTAGGTATAGTGATTCTGATTTTGCATGAAGCAAAATAGATAGAAAAAGCACGTCTGGAACTTGCCAGTTTCTAGGTAACGCCCTTATATCATGGTTTGGCAAGAAGCAGACATCAGTTTCTCTTTCTACTGCAGAAGCAGAATATATTGCTGCTGGAAGTTGTGTTGTACAAGTTCTATGGATCAAGCAATAATTGGCAGACTATGGTTTGAAATTAGAAGCATTGCCAATTAAATGTGACAACATAAGCGCCATCAATCTATCTAAGAATCCAGTCCAGCATTCTAGAACCAAGCACATAGAACTCAGACATCACTTCATACGTGATAATGTTCAAAAAGGTGATATAGTGATTGAGTTCATTCCTATAGAAAAGCAATTGGCAGATATCTTTACTAAACCTTTGAATGAAAGTCAATTCTGCTTAATTAGAAGAGAACTCGGTATGTTAGTTCTAAACTTTTAACTTTAGAACTCTGTAAGTATGTTCTAAACTGCTTTCTATATTTGAAAGTGAAAGACTTGCACTGTGATATTTTTTTTATTATATTTTGTGTGATTCTGAAAAACGTTTTTGTCTAAAAGAAATGCATATTGCTCTGATATGACTTTCTAATGTCATTATCAGATTCTATTTTTAGACAAAATTCAAAAACAGTCAATTTATTTTATTTTATTTTGTGTGCTTATGTCTTCGCTTTATTTAAATTTTGGCGGTGCTATTTTTTTTAAATTCTTTGAGTTGGTTTGAATTTCCTTAAAACTGCTTTTATTTTTTATTATTATTATTTTTCTATTTTTTTCTTGTTTTTTTTAAGTGTTTCTTTCTTTCCTAAAGATTATTTCTCAACTTAATCGTTTTTTGTCTTCATTACTAAAAGATTGCTCTGTCTTCTCTTTTGCCCTCTTACAACAAAACCCTAAATCGCTCTCTGCTTCAAAACCCTAATAATGGCCGAATCGAGTTACACCTCTTCTTCCTCAGACTCCCAGACGGAACAAGAACTTCAACTCCTCAAAAGATTATCAAAGAAGTATGAACAAAAGGAGTCGAAACAGAAGAAATCTGTTGAGGAATCGAAGAAAGAAAAAGCAAAAACAGAAAAATCAAAGAAACAAGTCACTAGTTCTTGCTCCAAAGGTAAATCCGTTCTTTCTCCATACCCTCTTATGCGTTCTTATATAATAGACTGGAAGTTCTTTGGGCAGGACGAGTTCAACTTCAGGGAACTCTTTGAGTTCTATGGATGGATGGATTTTTTATCCTTGAACAGACCGTGTTATGAGAATGTGGTTAAGGAGTTTTATGGTTCTCTTAAAACTAGTGGGTCAGAATCAATTTCTGTAAAAATTGAAGGAGAAATCAAAGCGTTGTCTTACGCTGACTTGAGTAAGATCTTTAATATACCAAACACTAGGTCTAGGTAACGAAAATCAAAGATATTTCTAGGGTTAGCGGATACAAAAAGAAAGAATTTGTTAAGAAAATTGTAAAGAAAGGTTCTGCGGAAAAACAGGGTGTTATTGAATGTTCAAACTTGACTGATAGTAAGAAGTGGTTGTACAAATTCATTGTGCACTACATTTACCCAAAGAGTGCTTTGCTCACTTATGTGATCAGGTTGAGATGTGCATAATGTGGCATATAACTGAGAAGAAACCATTCAACCTTTGTTACACTATCTTTGATAAAATGCAGAATAGCCCTAAGAAACTACCCTATGGCATGATGCTCACACCTGCATTTGAATTTTTGGAAGTAAAGTTAAATGAAAGTGAGGGTCACAATGTTTCAAAGTTAGACAGTGCGTCTTTGAAACTGAAAGACGAAGAAGGAGAAAAAGGAATTGAAGAAGAAAAAGAAAAGAAAGAAAAAGAAGAAAAAGGAGAAGAAGCTGAGAAAAAGGAGAGAAGAGAAGAAAAAGGGAAAGTTAAGTTGGAGAATGCAGAGAAGAAAGAAAAGGAAGAGAAATTGGAAGAAGAAGAGAAGGAAGAAATAGAGGAGGAAAAGGAGACAGTAGCTAGAATTGAAATAGAATCAAAAAAGGAAATAGAAGAAGAAAAAGAAAAATTGGAAGTTAAGACTGAAGGGAAAAAGGACTCTTAAAAGATTGAGAAAGAAGAGACTCTGGATATAGAGGATGCCAGTGATGCAGAAATAGAAAAATTGGAATTAAGTGAAGAAGAAAAGGAAACTGAGGCTCAGGCAGAAAAAGAATATGAACTTTTATCAGCACAAAGGAGTAGAGAAGCTATGCTGGGTAGAATGGAAAAAGAGCTTATAGAAGAACACAATAGGGAACTTGATGAGGTAATAAAACAAAGCAAAGCTGTGATTGAGCATAATCAGTCCCTTATTGAATCCTTAGAAAGAATGAAGAATATTAATGAAAGAAGGCTAGCTACTCTGAAAGTCAAGGGAACACCCTACACTCCTGCCTCAGAAAAACCAAAAAGAGTAAAGCACATTGCTGGCAAACACAAAGTTCATGGAAGCAAGCCTCCACTGCACCCTTCTTCTAAGCGTCCAGAAAGTTTTACTGAAACAGCTCCTACTAAAAATCTCAGAAGTTCTAAGAGGCTTAGAACTGATCCCAAATCCCTCTAATTTATTTTTTTTACTTTATCCGTCTATAATTTTTGAACATTTTTTTTTGGTTCTGTTTTTAATTTGTTTTGCTTTGATCTTTACTAACCCTCTTGTATGATGACAAAAAGGGGGAGAACACAGGATATTTTGATGGTTAAGTGCTCTGCTAATATATTGTAACTTTAGTGCTTACATCTTATTGCTTACTATTTTCTAATCTGTGTTATTTTGTGAGCTATATGCTTTACATAATGAACTGATTGGTTAGTTTTTAGAACTTAGATTATTATTCTAACGTATGCTCTGCATGTTAGACTTAAGATTTCTGTTCTATTTCTAAAGTCAGTTTTTATTCTATCCTTATTGCTCTGATTATATGATCTGATTATTAGAACTTAAAATTTTCCTTTCTATTTGTATGTTCTAAAATCAGTTTCTAAAATTACTTTCTGTTCTAAGTCCCCATAGATGCTTTACTGCACTAACTCAGGGGGAGTTTTATACATACTCTAAACTTGCTTCATGATAGAACATATGTCATATTTAGAACTTATATTTTATTGACATGCATAAATTTAGGGGGAGCACATGTTTTATGATTGATAAATTTATTGGTTTTGTCATCATCAAAAAGGGGGAGAATGTTGGCTCAAGGGTCAAATATTTATCTCGAGATTTTGATGATTGAAACAAAATAAATAAATTTAAATTATATTATTTGTGCTAATAATATTTTTATGCAGATTATACAAGGTAATAAATAAATAAGGCAAGTCTTACAATTTCAAGGATCACGAAGACTATTGAAGACCTTAGTGGTTAGATTTTTAGGATTCATTGTAGGATAGATAGAATATCCATTTATAAGCACAAAATTAATTTTTTCTCTCTTTATCGAAAGGTTTTTTTTTTCGAAAATAACTCTTTAAAATTCAAAAGCTTTTTTCGTTCCTTGATTATCTTATCTAAAATGGAAGAGATCTTGTCTCAATCATTTTTGGTAATAAATATCTTAGAAAAGGTTTGTTTTAGTTTTTTGAAAATTATCTTCATAAAGGTTCGAAATTTATTCACTTACCTAAATTTAAGATACTTTGTCTCAAACGATTTTGGTAATAAGAATAAATCGAATAAGATTTTTATGCTCTTCATTTTCGGAAACAAATTTTTTAAAGAGATCCAAAATCTTGATTTTGTCTTCTTACCTAAACAAAAGAGATTCTATCTCAAATCGTTTTTGGTAAATATTTATTTCGAAAAAGATTTTTTCTTATTTTCGAAATCTTGTTTTTAAAGGAAAGTTAGATTTTCTTTTATTCGCTTACTACAAAGAAAGAATATTGACTCAAAAGATTTGGTAACAAAGATTTCCGTATCTTCTAAAAATGGAAAGTCAATATTCTGATTTGAAAAAGGGATTTCATTTTCTAAATACGGGATTCTCATCCCTCTCTATATGAGGCGTCTTTTTTTTGAAAGGCGTGAGTGAAAAAGAGTTTTCGTTTTAAGAGTATTTGTCCATTGATCATATATTTGTGGGTCCCGAATATGTATGGCACAACCCAAGAGGGGGAGTGAATTGGGTTTTCTAAAAATAAAAAATTTAACTTTAAAAAAAACAAAACTCAGAATTCAGTTGTAGCGGAAAAGTAATGCACTAGTGAGAATAAGTTATTGATTAGAACTTCCTCACAATGCCCTTATACAGAAAATAGAAAGACTTTGCAAAGTACAATTATTGATTAGAATTGCTCCACAATTTCTTATGCAATATCAAAACTACTTTATGAAGGAAAGCTATTATGTTTAGAACTTCCTCATAAAGTTTAGATAAATATAAAAGATTATGTGAGAGATAATTATCGAAATCTGAACTACTTCACAAAGCTTCAATCAGGATTAGAAAACTGGTTAGAAACCCAAGTAGTGAAATATAATGAAAATAGAAAAACAACATAGAACTTGATATATTCACTGAGCAGAAGTCCAGAGTTCTAATGCTCAGAAAAGATAAAGCTTATTCCAGTTTAGAACATCAAAACCTTTAACAACTTTAGCATTTCTAAAATATAATCAGAAGTGTGAGTAAAACAGTATGAAGCAGAACTTCAGAAAATAAAAAGATCAACACAGTGATTTATAGTGGTTCGGCACTAACTCGCCTACATCCACTCCCCAAGACTCATCTTGAGATCCTCAATTATGTTATCTCTTTTCAAGGGTAAGAGACAAACCAACAGTACAAGCCAATAGATCAACTCCTAGACCTACCCTTTGTCCCACTAGATTTTCCAAAGGTTCTAGTTAACCTCAACCCTTTCTGTTTTTGGCAGAGAACAAAAACTCAATTCAAGACTGTCTCTCTCACGGAGAAAGTCGTTTGATAACCTATTTCACAATAGCTTTTCACCTAATCTATTACACAAAAGTTTATCAAATACAAACCTGTCTACTTAAGATTACAGAATCTAAATAGACAGACAGAAATGCAAATATAAGCACAGGAAAAACAGTTTTTAAGATTAGAAAATCGTTTTAGAAATCAAAACTGTTTTTCAAAAGAAGTTATTATAAAGTTTCTTTTCTCTTTTAATGATAAAACGTAAAGTATTAAGATGAAATGAAATAGGGGGGTAGAGAGTAAGTTTGAGAGATAAAAGATTTGATTAATGGACGAATACTCTTAAAACAAAAACTCTTTTCGCCACATCTGTTAAAGACGAAATACCTTTTTATAGAGAGGGATGAGAATCCTGTATTTAGAAAGTGAAATCCCTTTTTCAAATTAGAATATTGACTTTCCATTTTTAGAAGATACGGAAATCTTTATTAGCAAATCTTTTGAGTCAATATTGTTTCTTTTTAGTAAGTGAATAAAAGAAAATCTAACTTTCCTTTAAAAGCAAGATTTTTGAAAATAAAGAAAATCTTTTTTGAAATAAATATTTACCAAAAATGATTTGAGATAGTATCTCTTTTGTTTAGGTAAGAAGACAAAATCAAGATTTTGGATCTCTTTAAAAATTTTGTTTTCGAAAATGAAGAGCATAAAAATCTTATTCAATTTATTCTTATTACCAAAATCGTTTGAGACAAAGTTTCTTTAATTTAGGTAAGTGAATAAATTTCGAACCTTTACGAGTATAATTTTCAAAAAACTAAAACAAGCTTTTTCTAAGATATTTAAAAATGATTAAGACAAGATCTCTTTCCATTTTAGGTAAGATAATCAAGGAAAGAAAAAGCTTTTGATTTTAAAGAGTTATTTTCGAAAAAAAAAACCTTTCGATAAAGAGAGAAGAAATTAATTTTGTGCTTATAAATGGATGTTCTCTCTATCCTATAATGAATCCTAAAAATCTAACTATTAAGGTCTTCAATAGTCTTCATGATCCTTGAAATTGTAGAACTTAACTTGTTTATTTATTACATTCCTTATATAATCTGCATAAAAATATTATTAGCACAAATAATATAATTTAAATTTATTTGTTTTGTTTCAATCATCAAAATCTCGAGATAAATATTTGATCCTTCAGCCAACATTCTCCCCCTTTTTGATGATGATGACAAAACGAATAAATTTATCAAACATAAAACATGTGCTCCCCCTAAATTTATGCATGTCAATAAAAAATAAGTTCTAAACATGACATATGTTCTATCATGAAGCAAGTTTAGAACATGTATAACACTCCCCCTGAGTTAGTGCAGTAAAACATCTAAGGGGACTTAGAACAGAAAGTAATTTTAGAAACTGATATTAGAACATACAAATAGAAAGGAAAATTTTAAGTTCTAATAATCAGACATACAATCAGAGCAATAAGAATAGAATAAAAACTGACTTTAGAAATAGAATAGAAATCTTAAGTCTAACCTGCAGAGCATACGTTAGAATAAGAATCAAAGTTCTAAAAACTAACCAATCAGTTCATCATGTAAAACATATAGCTCACAAAATAACACATATTAGAAAATACTAAGCAATAAGATTTAAGCACTAAAGTTACCACATATTAGCAGAGTACTTAACCATCAAAATATCCTGTGTTCTCCCCCTTTTTGTCATCATACAAAAGGGTTAGTAAAGATCAAAGCAAAAACAAATAAAAAACACAACCAAAAAAAATGTTCATAAATTATAGACAGATAAAGTAAAAAAAATAAATCAGAGGGATTTGGGATCAGTTCTAAGCCTCGTAGAACTTCTGAGATTTTGAGCACGAGCAATTTCAGTAGAACTTTCAGGACGCTTAGAAGAAGGGTGCAGTGGAGGCTTTCTTCCATGAACTTTGTGTTTGCCAGCAGTGTGCTTTACTCTCTTTAGTTTTTCTGAGGCAGGAGTGTAGGGTGTTCCCTTGACTTTCAGAGTAGCTAGCCTTCTCTCATTAATATTCTTCTTTCTTTCTAAGGATTCAATGAGGGACTGATTATGCTCAATCACAGCTTTGCTTTGTTTTATAACCTCATCAAGTTCCCTATTGTGTTCTTCTATAAGCTCTTTTTCCGTTCTGCCCAGCATAGCTTCTCTACTCCTTTGTGCTGATAAAAGTTCAGATTCTTTTTCTGCCTTAGCCTTAGTTTCCTTTTCTTTTTCACTCAATTCCAATTTTTCTGTTTCTGCATCACTGGCTTCCTCTATCTCTACTGTCTTTTCTTTCTCAAACTCTTCAGAATCCTTTTTCTCTTCAGTTTTAACTTCAACTTTCTCCTTTTCTTTTTCTGTTTCCCTTTCTAATTCTGTCTCAACCTCAGCCACTGTCTCCTTTTCTTTCTCTGTTTCTTCCTTCTCTTCTTCTTCCAATTTCTCTTCCTTTTCTTTCTTTTCTTTTTCTTCCAATCTCTCTTCCTTTTCTTTCCTTTCTGCATCCTCTAATTTAACTTTTCCTTTTTCTTCTTTTCTCTTCTTTTTCTCAGTTTCTTCTCCTTTTTCTTCTTTTTGTTTCTTTTATTTTTCTTCTTCAATTCCTTTTTCTTTTTCTTCGTCTCCTTCTTCGTTTTTTGGTTTCAAAGACCTACTATCTAGCTTTGAAACATTGTGACCCTCACTTTCAATTAACTTTACTTCCAAAAATTCAAACATAAGGGTGAGCACCATGCCATAGGGTAGTTTCTTAGAGCTATTCTGCATCTTATCAAAGATGGTGTGACAAAGATTGAAGGGTTTCTTCTCAGTTATATGCCACATTATGCACATCTCAACCTGATTCACATAAGTGAGTGATGCACTCTTTGGATAAATGTAGTGCACAATCAATTTATACCACCACTTCATACTGTCAGTTAGGTTTGAACATTCAATAACACCCTGTTTTTTCGCAGAACCTTTCTTCACAATTTTCTTAACAAATTCTTGCTTTTTGTACCCGCTAACCCTAGAAATATCTTTGATTTTTGTTACCCTAGACCTAGTGTTTGGTAAAATTAAAAATCTTGCTCAAGTCAGCATATGACAATGCTTTAATTTCTCCTTCAAGTTTTACAAAAATTGATTCTGATCTGCTAGTTTTAAGAGAACCATAAAACTCCTTAACTACATTCTCATAACACTGTCTGTTCAGGGATAAAAAATCCATCCATCCCTGAAACTCAAAGAGTTCCCTGAAGTTGAACTCGTCCTTCCCAAAGAACTTCCAGTCTATTACATAAGAACGCATAAGCGGGTATGGAGAAAGAACAGATTTACCTTTGGCGCGAGAATAGGTGGAACTCGATTCGACCATTGTTAGGGTTTTGAAGTAGAGAGCGATTTAGGGTTTTGTTGTAAGAGGGCAGGAGAAAAGACAGAGCAGTTTTTAATAGAGAAGCAAAAAAAAAAACAATTAAGTTGAGAAATAATTTTTTAGGAAAGAAGGAAACACTTATAAAAGAAGTTAACAAGACAAAATAAAATAAAAAGAAATAATAGCAGTTTTATGGAAATTTAAACCGACTCAATGAATTTAAAAAAAATAGTACCGCCAAAACTTAAATAAAGCGAAGACATAAGCACACAAATAAAATAAAATAAAATAAAATAAATTGACTGTTTTTGAATTTTGTCTAAAAATAGAATCTGATAATGACATTAGAAAGTCATATCAGACCAATATGCATTTCTTTTAGACAAAAACATTTTTCAGAATCACACAGAATATAATAAAAAAAATATCACAGAGCAAGTCTTTCACTTTCAAATATAGAAAGCAGTTTAGAACATACTTACGGAGTTCTAAAGTTAAGAGTTTAGAATTAACATACCAAGTTCTCTTCTAATTAAGCAGAATTGACTTTCATTTAAAGGTTTAGTAAAGATATCTGCCAATTACTTTTCTGTAGGAATGAACTCAATCACTATATCACCTTTTTGAACATGATCACGTATGAAGTGATGTCTGAGTTCTATGTGCTTGGTTCTAGAATGCTGGACTATATTCTTAGAGAGATTGATGGCGTTTATGTTGTCACATTTAACTGGCACCGGTTCTAATTTCAGACCATAGTCTGCCAATTGTTGGTTGATCTATAGAACTTGTGCAACACAGCTTCCTGTAGTAATATATTCTGCTTCTGTAGTAGAAAGAGCAACTGATGTCTGCTTCTTGCTAAACTATGATACAAGGACGCTACCTAAAAACTAGCAAGTTCCAGACGTGCTTTTTCTATCTATTCTGCTTCCTGCAAAATCAGAATCACTATACCCAACAAGATCAAATGTATCACCTTTAGAATACCACAGACCCAGATTAGGAGTTCCACAAAGATATCTTAGAATTCTTTTTATAGCAATTAAATGAGATTCTTTAGGACACGACTGAAATCTAGCACATAAACAAACACTAAAATGAATATCAGGTCTGCTTGCAGTTAGATATAGTGAAGAACCAATCATACTTCTAAACAATTTGATGTCCATATACTTACCTTTTTCATCTTTTTCTAATTTTGAGGATGGACTCATTGGTGTACTACATACCTTGGCATTCTCCATTTTGAATCATTTTAACTATTCTCTAGTATATTTACCTTGGTTTATGAAAATTCCATTTTCACATTGTTTGATTTGAAGTCCAAGGAAAAAGTTTAATTCTCCCATCATGTTCATTTCGAACTCACCCTGCATAATCTTAGAAAATTCCTTACAAAGAAGATCATCAGTAGAACTGAAGATTATGTCATCAACATAGATTTGTACAATTAGAATATCATGTGCTTTATTTTTGATAAACAATATTGCATCAACCTTTCCTCTAGAAAAACCATTTTCTAATAAAAAAACCATTTTCTAATAAAAATTTACTTAATCTTTCATACCAACCTCTAGGAGCTTGTTTCAAACCATAAAGAGCTTTAGTAAGTTTGTAAACATTATTTGGTTTATCATATACCTCAAAACTAGGTTGTTCTACATACACTTCTTCATTTAGAAAGCCATTTAGAAAGGCACTTTTCACATCCATTTGATACAACATGAAGTTTGTAAAACATGCAAATGCACAAAGCATTCTAATGGCCTCAAGTCTTGCAACTGGAGCAAAGGTCTCATCAAAATCGATACCTTCCTCTTGGTTATATCCTTGAGCCACTAACCTTGCTTTGTTTCTCACAACATTACCTTGTTCATCAAGCTTATTTCTAAACACCCATTTTGTTCCAATAATAAAATGATTTTTAGCTCTAAAAACAAGTTTTCAAACTTGGTTTATCTCAAATTGATTTAGCTCTTCTTGCATAATAAGAATCCAATTTTCATCATTTTGAGCATCTTCTAAATTTTGAGGTTCTATTTGAGAAATGAAAGCAACATTACTAAAATATCTTTTATATTAAGCTCTAGTCATCATCCTTTTTGAAGGATTATCCATAATGTCCTCTTATGGATGATACTTATGAAATCACCATTCTTTTGGTAATTGAGAATCTCCATTTTCTATTTTTGGCATTTGACTTTCAGTTGCATTATGATCTTCATGTTCATCTTCTGGTTCAACCTGATTATCAGCGTTCTGCTCATTTTCTGGCTATTCTAGTTGTTCTATTGTTCATTCTTTGTATAGCTCATATGGAGTCTTTTTAAGTTTAGATCTTACTAAAGTCCTGTTTAGATTATAACATGCAGTGTTAACGCCTGCCCAAAAATACTTTGGTAATTTAGAATCATTCAGCATGGTTCTGGCCATTTCTTAAAGTGTTCTATTCTTGCGCTCCACTACTCCATTTTGTTTAAGTGTTCTAGGTGCTGAGAAGTTATGAAAGATTCCTGATTCGTTGTAAAAAACATTGAATTTTTTATTTTCAAATTCTCCTCCACGATCACTTCTAATTGCAGAGATGTTGTATCCTTTCTCATTTTGTATTTTCTTACAAAGATGAACAAACATGTCATATGACTCATCCTTATTTCTAAGGAAGAGTGTCCAAGTGAATCTAGAATAGTTATCTATAATAACAAATGCATAGGATTTTCCTCCAAGACTAGAAGGAGTAATAGGACCAAATAAATCAAGGTGTAGCAATTCTAAAGGTCTAGGAGTAGAAACCATGCCCTTAGATTTGAAAGATGTTCTGGTTTGCTTGCCCAATTGACAAGCATCACAAATGTGATATTTTTCAAATTTCAACTTTGGCAAACCTCGAACCAATTCTTTCTTAGATAGTTTAGAAATAAGGTGCAAGCTTGCATGTCCAAGTCTTTTATGCCATAACCAACTAGAATTATCAACAAAAACTAAGCATATGTCTAAGTTATGCATATCAGAGAGATCTACTAGGTATATATTCTCAAACCTTTTTCCAACAAATAAAGTTTTGTCATCATGCATGTTCTGAACTTCACAATAAGAGGGTTCAAAGATCACTCTTCTATTTTTATCATAAATCTAACTTACACTTAACAAGTTATAATGTAATCCTTCTACTAAGCATACATCTTCTATTGAATGATTAGAACCTACCACACCAATACCAATGATTTTACCTTTCTCTTTGTCTCTAAAGCTTACTGTATCTCCCTTTTTCTTTTCTAATCTGGTGAATTTCTATCTATCACCAGTCATATGCCTAGAGCAAGCGCTGTCCATGTACCACATTTTTGTTTTCAGCTCACTCCTTAGGCGCACACCTGAAAAGATCAAGCAGATTTAGGTACCCAACTCATATTGGGTCTTAGAGGGTTAGTGGTAACATGTGTATTTAGCTTACTATGATTTTTCTTTCTGTTGAGACTGTCAGATTTCTGATATTCTAAAGTCACAACATTAGAAACAGCATTGTTCTTATTAGAAACATGATTCTGTTTAGAAATGCCATCATAGCTAGAACTTGTCTTTTCTTTAGAAAACGATTCTGAAATAGATTTAAGAATCCGAATATTAGTTGTTAAAGATTCATTTTCAGAATTCAGATTCTTACATTTTTCTTCAAAGTGTTTCAGATTTTCAGAAAATGTATTGTTACAATCTTTAAGATCTTTGATCTCTATGATAAGATCTTTGCATGTAACTTCTTGATAAAAAGCATCTTTCAAATGATTACATTCAATTTTTAATTTTCTGAAATCCTTCTTTAGAACTTTATGCTTTCTAACAAGTTTTTCAAATTCATTGCAAAGGTTATTGTAAGTATCTAAAAGATCATTTTCAGATTCAGGTTCACAAATACTTACATTACTTTCTTCACGCTTTTGGACCGTTGCATATGTTTCATTGTTTTCAACTTTCAGTGTTGAAGTCAGAGTGATGATTTCCTTGGAGTCAGAATTGATAGCCATTAGACAAATGTTTGCAGTCTCTTCTTGGTCACTTTGGCTTTCAGAATTAGAATCATCTGAATCACTCTAAGCGGCTACGAATGCCTGCTTCAACTTTTCTTTCTTTGACTTCTTGTTTCAGTTTAGGACAATTGGGCTTGATATGGCCGGGTTTGTTTCATTCATAACAAACCACTTCAGAAGTTTCTTTCTTAGGTAAGTTGCTATTTTTAGGTGGAAACTTATTTTTGATAAACTTTTTCTGTGGCCTTCCACTCTTTCTATAGAATTTTTTTGAATCTTTTAGCAATAAGTGCTAAATCATCACTATCAAGATCAGAAGAACTTTCTTCACTAGAAACTACTTTCAAAGCTAGTCCTTTCTTTTTCTTATCTTCTACAGTCGAAGAAGATTTCATCTCTTCTGAAACAAGAGCTCCTATCAGATAATCGTAAGTAATGAAAGTCTCTTTGTAATTCATAACAGTTCCTATAGAATCCCATTTTTTAGGTAGAATCTAAGGATTTTCTTAACAAGCTCATCTTCTGAAATTTCCTTTCCGAGAGTTCTCAAAGGATTAACTATATTAGTAAATCTAGAATTTAGTTCAGCAATAGTTTCTCCCTCTTTCATACTAAAGATTTCATATTCTCTCCAAAGGATATTAATTCTGGATTCTTTCACTCTATCTGTACCCTCATAGGTAACTCTAAGTTTTTCCCAGACTTCGATTACAGACTTGCATTCAAACACTTTGTTGTATTCTGCTGGATCTAATGCACAGTGAAGAATATTAATAGCTTTTGCATTTATAGAAATATCATTCTAGTCAGCATCAGTTTATTCTTCTTCTGATTTTCTAACTCTCTCATTTTCTACAATTTTCATAGGAATGCAAGGACCAGTAATGACATTCCTCCAGCAGTTTATATCAACTGATTTTATGAAATTTTCCATTCTGGTTTTCCAATAAGAGTAATTAGAACCATTGAACAAAGGAGGTCTAGAAACAGATTGACCTTCTAAAGAAGTAAGAGGAAGTGGGGCTGCTATGGGATCTTATCTCTTAAGCTATTAAGCTTTGGTAAGTAAAAAGCCAAGGCTCTGATACCAGATTGTGGGTCTCGAATATGTATGGCACAACCCAAGAGGAGGGGTGAATTGGGTTTTCTAAAAATAAAAAATTTAACTTTAAAAAAAGCAAAACTCAAAATTCTGTTGCAGCGGAAAAGTAATGCACTAGTGAGAATAAGTTATTGATTAGAACTTTCTAACAATGCCCTTATGCAGAAAATAGAAAGACTTTGCAAAGTACAGTTATTGATTAGAACTGCTCCACAATTTCTTATGCAATATCAAAACTACTTTATGAAGGAAAGCTATTATATTTAGAACTTCCTCATAAAGTTTAGATAAATATAAAAGACTATGTGAGAGATAGTTATTGAAATTTGAACTGCTTCACAAATCTTCAATCAAGATTAGAAAACTGATTAGAAACCCAAGTAGTGAAATATACTGAAAATAGAAGAACAATTTAGAACTTGGTATATTCACTGAGCAGAAGTCCAGAGTTCTAATGCTCAGAAAAGATAAAGCTTATTCCAATTTAGAACATCAAAACCTTTAACAACTTTAGCATTTCTAAAATATAATCAGAAGTTAGGTAAAGAAAGTATAGGAGCGGATGTCAACTTCCCTTTTA
>NC_143151.1:7925452-8068947 GCF_041381405.1 Jatropha curcas | reverse complement strand
TATTATTTTTTTTTTTACTTTCCGACTTTCCTGTATGGTAAAACCTAAAATAAGGATACTTTAAATCTTTTTAGTGTACGTACTTAACGTTGAAATTGTCTTTTTTGACAGAATAATCATTTATTCTTTTTTTTTAGAAAATAATTATTTAGTCCCTGGATTTTACAAAATTAATTTTTTCATCCCCATATCTTTGTATATTAAGCATTTAGTCATAGATGTTTGGTTTCGTCTCATTAAAAAGTCCTTCATTCCAAAATCCATGGTTTTGCCATTAAGAGAATGTGAAGGATAAAATTACCCTAGAGTAGAAAAAGAAAACAAAATTGTTCCTCATTGAAAGAAAACTTTAGCACAGATTTAATTTATGAAGTTTAACTTATCAAATATGCCAAAAAGATGTTTTTTTAAGAATCTAAAAGAGTTCATTTTGCAAATAACCCAAACTGAGAATCTTCATTTAGTTTAAAGATTGAAAACAAGTAAATGAGTTGGTTGTTGAAATGTAATTTATTGAGTCAAACCCAGAAGAGTTCAAAATTATTAATAAATACATGATCACATACCCATCATGATATGTAAAAGTGGGTGGGTCGAATACCTATCTCTTGTAGTGTAGCGAATGAATAACCTCTAGTCTTGCGTTACTAGTTTGATGACCGTGAGCAATCACTCAAATGGCTCCTATTGTCCACAATCTAAAAGCCCTTTTGTCTTCGCAATGTGAATGAGAGAACAGTCGGGTTCTAAAGAGATTTTTTGTTTTGTCTATTTTTCATAGTGATAGTGGAGAACTTGTTCTCTTACTCTTTTATTTTAGTTGGATTACCACAGGTTAGAGTAATCCTACTAAAAGTCAAACTCTCCAATTGTCACCAACAAAAATTATATTTAAACTTATTTAAATACTAATAATAATTAGACACATTAATTATTATTATTTATTAGACCTAGGTTAAAAGACTAGTCATAGGCATACCCAAACTCATCCATTAATTCCAACATCTTCCACTCGCACATGACGAGACTTGACCCACCCATAGATAGACATTGATACTCAGTAGATAGACTGTGTGACCATCATACTATGGAGTTCTTTACTATACACTTGCTAGAGATATATAGCATCTCGATAGAGAGAAAAAAAACTTCAGAGTAGTAAAGTATACATTACCCTAGATTATTTATCACATTTGTTGTTATTATCGATCTCATAACATATTTCTTATTCACAATTACATTTACTTATTAAAATAATTGGTTGACCTGTGAACACCGAAACTCAAATGTGATTGGAAAATAATCTTCCTTTCAAATTAATTTTATCGATCATAATTCAACTTGCTTTATTAGAAATGCTCTATACAATCGCATCAATCATGATTTTGGCAACACTCTGAGGTAGCAATCACTGAATTATATCTCAAGAATAAGTCAAAAGTCGCAAAGAAATTGGTTTAGAGAACTATTATTCTCAAAGAGTTTCATATAACCAGTTGAGATCACTTACCTTGGCAACTCATTTGCTCGTCATCTTGCACACGTGGTATGACGCACATTTCATAGTGTTATTAATTCTCCTTACACATGGAGCGCATATCTACTGAAACATAGATTTAGTTTTCAACACTATACAGATGATAGTTTGGACATACTCAATATTTAACTTGAGTTCACTAGTCTACTCAATACACCTAAGAACTCACATCTGACAACTAAGATAGATTCCAGTATATTTACAAATTATTATAGCTATCATAACATCATGTTATCTATGTCTCATTTCTCAGTTGGCTTATTCATTTTAAGCACAAGCTCTTCTAATTATCACTCAGATAAATTTGCTTAAAACGGTCATAACTTTATTTTCATATAGATAAACAAAGATGATTACCCATATGAGGATGTCAATTATATATCTGCCTAACATGCTTTTAAGAAATCAATAACGGTAAATGGATAAAAAACATTCACACTCATGTATTTATAAAACAATCAACATGTCTTATCGTTAATAAAACAGGTGAAAAATGTCATAAAGCTAAAACAATAAAAATATTTAACATCTACGCAGTCCTTGAGATTTTGTATGTCCTCTGAATACATCTCTAGGCACAAGTTTGTTCAATGGGTCTGCCACCATTTAACACATAGATGTGTATTTCATATTCACCTCTTTGTGTATAACCATGCCCCTCATAAAATTGTATTTTATTAATATGCTTCACTACAAAAAAAACGCTCAATTGCGACCGATTTTTGTGACCGACCTAAATCGGTAGCAGTTTTGCGACCGATTTGTGACTTATAAGCCATCGGTCGCAAATTTTGGCGCTGAAAATTCCCGCGAGAATGGTTAATGATTTGCAACCTGTGTACTACGGATTTGCGACCGATTTTGCAACCGATGTGCGACTAAGTGGTTTTCTATCGCAAATTTCGCGTGTAAAAAATGGGGCAAAGTTCTGAGACCGATTGGAGACTAAATTGCGACTGATTTTTTGCGACCGATTTATTTAGTCGCAAATCGGTCGCAAATATTGTCCCTAGTCAAACGACATCGGCTCATTAAAAATTGCGACCGATAGTTATAAAATTTGCGACCGATGTTTCGGTCGCAAAAGTTAGGGCTTTAAACGCCGCGCCCTCTCTTTTTTTTCTTTCTTCTTTCTCTCTTCTCCTTCTCCTCTCCTCTCCTCCTCCGTCCGCAGCGCCGCTCCGGCCCTTCCTGACACCGTTCCAGCCCGCCTGACGCCGCCAGCCTCGCTCCCTTTGCACTCCGGTCACTCTATTTCGAAACAATCTGAGGTTAGTTTTATTTTGCGATTAATTTTTCAAAATTTTTTTTTCGAATTTATTTGTTTTTTATTATATTAATTTATGGTTGATTTTGTATATTGTTGTTAGAATTTTGCATATGGTTGCGATTAATTTATTTTGTATATGGTTGAGTTGCGATTAGAATTTTTTAGGGGAGTCAAAATTATTATTATTTTTATTATTATTACTGTTCTTATTATTATAATAATTATTAGTATTATTGTTGTTGTTATTATTGTTTATTATTATTATTATTAGTATTATTGTTATTGTTGTTGTTATTATTATTATTAGTTTATTGTTACCTTAAGTGATTGTGATTGACAATTCTGGCAATTAATCTACTAGCATGCGTTTGTCAAATACACAAAACTATTAATTGCGATTAGGAACGATTGTGCAAATATTATTTTTGGTAAGTTTTGCGATTTTATGTGTATTTGCCATTGGAAACAGTCCTTGTCAGAGAGCTAAGCGGAGGCTAACGATCTCTGCTTGCCCTTTCTCTAATTTTGGACGAGGTATAGTTTAGTTGATTTTTCATTTATTATTTGGGATCTTGCAAAAGCTGATACCAAGCTTTTCCCTTTTAGACATATTGGATTGAATTTGAAATCTATTATGACATTGTAATTGAAATATTCAAGCATAATCCATTTTCATATAAAAGGTGCGTGTAAGGAAATGGACAAGTCATTTTAGGGGCTTTGTTGAGGAGATTCTGAATGGTACTTCATATGTGTCTTAGATTAGGCATGTGCACACAAAATACAATTTATTATTATTTTTTTTATACTGAAACTACTTCAAATGAACTCTACTTTTGGTTCTAGTGTCTAGTGGTTTTATAATTTGGAGTAAAATTTTGTCATGAATGTATTTGCCAGTGATTTAATGTTGAGCCGTTTGACAGGTTGATGCAGCTCTTAATTTATGCCACACACAGAACAGAGGGAGAATGATCAAAGCTCACTTTCCACATTCCCAGGTCAAATAATTTTCTTTTGATGCACTTAGTGGCAAAGGGAATAATTTAGCAGCAAATGTGGAGTTAAAGTGAATTTTGGTTATTGCTTGGGAATGGCACCCGATGTTTAATTTGCTTTCAAGCATAATATGCTAGGATATTTTGTCTTACACTTGTCTCTTTTGAATTATCTTGTAGTTTATTGTGGTTTCACTGAAAGAAGGCATGTTCAACAATGCCAATGTCCTCTTTCGGACGAAATTTGTAGATGGTGTTTCAACTGTCCAGAGGACTGTTGCTGCTAAGCAGAACAAGTGATTGCTGCCACATTATCAGGTTTTATTACTGTGTTACTTTGATGGAATTTTATTATTTCGATTCACATGTTTTGAATTAATGTCCAGTAATGCCTGGTTAGTCCATCTGTTATTAATGTACCGTCACTAGTCGTAACACAGTTACTTAACCCAGTTCCAAATTTTTGTATTTTGTCTTTAATTTGACATCCCTCAGTTTACCATTCCTATCACTTTCCTGCTTAATTTCTTTTTCCCTATTTTGTTTGTCATTTTAGAAGACTTATCTTCTTTTCCAACTTTATGCTTTTCACTATTATGAAAGCATTAATAATATATATTTACAGAACTGAGGATGGAGGAAATACTTGAATGGCTTTGCTATTTTTGAGACTTGTCAGATTATGTAGGAATAATTAATGAGGAATAGTTAGATGCAGATTATTGCTCTATATAACAAATAATTAATGAGGAATAATTTGTTATACAGAGCAATAATCTGCATCTAACTATTCCTCATTAATTATTCCTACATAATCTGACAGTCTCAAAAATAGCAAAGCCATTCAAGTATTTCCTCCATCCTCAGTTCTGTAAATATATATTATGCTTTCATAATAGTGAAAAGCATAAAGTTGGAAAAGAAGATAAGTCTTCTAAAATGACGAACAAAATAAGGAAAAAGAAAGCTAGGAATGGTAAACTGAGGAATGTCAAATTAAAGACAAAATACAACAATTTGCGACCGATTTGTGACAGACTTTTTCTGCAACTAATTTGCGACAGCATTTCCACATGAAAACACGACCAAATTTTGCGACCGACGGAAAAAATCGGTCGCAAAATATTTTGCGACAAGAATTTTTGCGACCGACGTGTTTTGGTCGCAGATAGGTCGCTAATTGAATTTAGCGACCAATTTTTTGGCATTTTGCGACCGATTTGTCGGTCGCAAAATGTCGTTTTTTTTTGTAGTGCTTGGTCTTGCAGTGAAATTTTGGATCCTTAATGTAAGCTATTGCTATTTGACTGTCACAGTTAATTACAACTCTTTCACTGATAGTACCAATACACAAATGTTCCAAAAGTCTCTTCAACTAATTGTTTCTTATACTACAGCCGAAAATGCTACAAATCCAGCTTCCATTATGGACAATGCTATACACGATTATTTCTTGCTACTCCAAGATATAGCATCATTGTTAAGCAAGAAAATAAATCCAAAAATGGATTTTCTCTCATCCACATCTTCTGCCCAATCAACATTTGTATAGCCTCTCAATTGCAAATTACTACCTTGATACACAATGAATAGTCTGCAACACCTTTAAGATATCTGTAGACGCTCATTTTTCCCCCAAAAGGACTCTGTGATGATAACATTTTTTGTGATGAAATGAGTTTGAGATATCCGATCAATTTGATTCTCGGACCGATGATCCGAGTTTAAGAAATGTAACCCATTGGGTTCGCTTCGAAACAAGTTTCGGACACACATCTCAGGTACGCTTGTGGCGCATCTCAGTGCACTGCCTCATTTTGAGTGCCACCTGGGCTGATTTTGTAAAAACAGGGCCTGACCCATTTTTGGGGTCCACCATTGGCACTCGCCACCTAAGCCCTAAAAATGGGCAACATCCGCCATTTTCCTATAAATAAGACATTTGGGAATGGGTTAAGGGGGGAATTTTTGTTGCCTATTTAAACTCTTGCAATTTTGGTTCTGAAACACCCCTCGATCCAAATACTTAGCAAGTGTTATTGATTTGGCATTAAAGGAGAACATTTTTATATACAGAATTTCAGTGGGTTTGGCAATCAATCTTTCCCAAAACACAAATCAAATCAAACGAAACTCAAATCATTGATCAAAGAAAAGTCCTTGGGTGTCTCTTCCATTTGTGATCCAAATCTCAACTTTTCCCTCAAAACAAGGTAAATTGAGAGCCTAAACTCTCTCTTCATCTCTTCCTTTTTGTTTTGGTGTTAAATCACCATTCTTAAGTTTGGTTGAGAGGGAAACCCGTGATCAACCAAAAAGAGGACTTATGGGTGTTAGTGGCACGAGCCACACGTTGTGGCGCACTCCACAGCACTTATGGCGCACACCACAAGCAATTGCCCTGCGCCACTCCACTCTAAAAAACTCCAAAAGCTTATTTTAACTATTCTAATCAGGGCAAGATCCATGCACATTACATGTGGCCTGTGCCACTTCCAGTGGTGCACGGACGTTCATTTCAGAAGCCAAATAATATAAAATCTGTAATCATGCTCAGATTCCCAGATCAAATCAAGTTAAGCCTTAGGCATCCTTGCTTAAAGAGCGCATAAAACTTATTTTTGATTCGAATGAGCAAATAAAGAAGGGAAATGGGTAATAAAGACAAATTCTTGAACTCAAATCCTAAAAGATAAATCACAATTTTTATTATTCTGTCACTTACTTTTCAGCTCTTTAAATTTCAATACTTTACTTTTATGCATTTTACTTTAATGTTCTTTAGTTCTTGTCAATCTAACCATCTAACTTTAGCTTAGAACATCCTAAAATTTACATTCATCATTCTGTCATTATGAATGATTCTATTTTATTACTTAACTCTTGTGGATGAATATATTCATTAGTTTGTGTTAGATGGATGCCTCTTTATATGCTTTGTCTTAATTTTTTATTATTGCAAAATGTAAAAAGATCTTAATGGATCTCATTAAAGCTTGTTTGTAATAATTAATTAGGTTTGGGAAATTGGAGGAGTGAGGGTAGATTGTACATTTATGAAGGGTTGTACTCTATTCTCCTCCACATTCTTTGTGGATGTTTACTTTATGCTCTATGTATAAGATTATTTGCTTGAATGACATATTTTCCAAAAATTGCATTAAAATTGTTTTACATCTCAAATAAGAGTTAATCTTATTATTAATCATTATGAATTAATGGACAACGAAGACGGTTTAACCGAGCAAAATGGGTGCCTAATACCTTCCCATTTTGTACCTAACTCCCGGACCCTATCTTTAGTTTAAAATAGGATTAGCCGATTTCAGAGAATCGACTAATTGGAGTATTTTTCCCTGGTCACTCTAAAAATAAAACTCTTATCAAGTAAGAGAACCTTTTTCTAAGGATTAAATGGGTTTAATAAAGAAAACCATTTTTACTAAATAAAATTAATCAAGCCCGTTCGATTTGGTTCTTTCCAAAAATCTAAAACTTTTTGGGAAAAATCGCGTATCCTCAGCCTAGTGACTCTGTTGGGGATTGAACCAAGAATCTTTGGTTTTCAGTTTTGGATTCGAATAAGTGAGTTGACTCTAAAGTTGTCCAATTATTCATAATCTAGTTCTTGATGAATCATACGGATGTTGTTTTGGTGATGAGGCAGAGGATTAGTGTTTATGTTCAGTAGGGGTCGAACTGGAAGTATTTGGCCGCTTTCTACTAGGTCCTGGATTTTGTGTCTTAAAGTTTTGCACTCATCAGTCTTGTGTCTAGGCCCCTAGTGGAAAGAGCAAATGGAATTCAGGTTAAAGTTCTTTAGGATAGGGTTATGACGCGGAGCCCTATGGAAATAAATTCCATGAACTCTATGACAAGATTTGGAAGAGATCAAAGATCTAAATAAACTCCCCCTCTATGGCACCCAAAGCTTAAAGAAGCAAGAACACCAATAATAGAGTAAAAAATAAGATAAACACCACAAAAATTGATAAGTTTACCTTGATTCTTGATGCAATTAGAAGAATGCAATCTCACACCCTCTAAAGCAAGAACACGCATAAGCATGAAAGAAGAAACTCTCTTTGATTAATTGATTGAATAATGTGTCCAATAATTATAAAATAACAAGCTATTTATACTAATCTAAGAGGTCCAGATCCTTAAAGGATTTAGAGTTAGCTAAGGATTAGGATTTAGCAAATCTAAACCAACTAAGGATATGACTAACAAAATCATAACAACTTAAGGATTTGGATATCTAATCCAAATCTACTAAAGATTAGCTAAATCTAAACAAATCTAGGATAAGGATTAACTAATCCAAACAAACTAAGGATAAGGAATAATTAATCCAAACCAACTAAGGATAAGGAGTAATTAATCCAAACCAACTAAGGATAAGGAATAATTAATCCAAACCAACTAAGGATAAGGACTAACTAATCCAAACAAACTAAGGATAAGGAATAATTAATCCAAACCAACTAAGGATAAGGAATAATTAATCCAAACCAACTAAGGATAAAAATTAAAAGGGTGGCCCAATTTATTGGTGGCCCAACCCATTAACAACATTACAACTCAAAACTAACAAAAATGGGCTAACTTATTACGCCAAAGTTAGGCTCTAGTATGGCCAGGGCATGCCATATGCTGGAATTTTAGATTCCAAGAAACTTAGGTGTTCTCCATGCTTCCTTTAGATCTATGGTTGAGTGGTAGCGATTCCGTATCATTTCCCCTTTCCTCGAAAAGATTCATCCTCGAATCTTAATTAGAAGTTGAGGTATCCATGCTTTCTTGATCTCCATGGTTGCTCCATATTTCTTTGCATGACTTCTTGTAATTAATCCACTAGGTTGCACTAATGGATTTTTCATATTGTTCTCCTTGCTCCCTTGAGTTCCATGAATGAGTGATGGCAGATTCGTATTTGGTTAGGCAGCGGTCTTAGTTCTAAAGGCTGTATCAACTTATCATCCATAGCTTTTAGAAAGATAAAGGAAGAGGGGCCCCCAGATATGTGAAGTTGCATCTGTTTGCTGGAGCAACTGGTCTTGGAGGTAGAGAAGCAGCAAGTTGTCTTTGGCCGATAAGGTTAGCCACCTCACCGCCTTTCTGGGTGACAGGAAACTGCATGATAGTTGACTTAGGGCTTCTTATATCAGGAGGAAGAAGCTTGACCTTCTTTAATCTGGCCTGACTGGATCAAGTCCTCAATCTTTGTGGTAGTAGCAATGAGGGCTCAGAAATTCAGGAGGTACTGTGTCCTCAAGTGGTTCTGGTAGCGGGGAGTAGATTCTTAATGATGATGGCAATCTGTTCTTGCTCAGAGGGTCGGTTAAGCATCTGAGCTACCTTGCCTCTCCACCTCGTAAGGAACGAGGAGAAGCATTCTCTGGCTCACTACTTGGTAGTCTCCAGATTCCTCCTAGTAATGTCAACCTCCACATTGTAATGGTACTGTTGGTTGAAGGCATTACAGATCTCATCCTAGGTTCTCTTCTTGGCATTGTCTAAGGCGACAAACCAGTGGAGAGCAGCTCCAGTGAGAGACTGCTGGAACAACTGAGCAAGAGCTCATTGTTTACATTGATAGGAGTGAGGGCACCCACATAGATCTTTAGATGAGTCTTAGGGCATATGGTGTCGTCAAATTTGTCCATGGCAAGCATCTTAAACTTAGCTGGCAGCCTTGCCTCTAGAAAGAGTGGGAGAGAGTCAACATCGATAAGATCCTTATATTTCTTAATGCTTTTAAGGAACTTTTCTAAGGACTCCATCATTTTTTTTTCCTCAGGAGAGGCAGAGTCATCCCCCAATCTAGCTTGGGGTAGCAGTAGCATTGGAAGTGGTCCCTATCTCAAGAGCTGACCCTCGGCAGTCTAATCATTATTGGGTTGGGCAGTAAGTTGTTCATTTGATCCTCCAGTCTGATTCGGAGGAGCATTGCCATTCTGGCTAGTAGTTATCAAAGTCCTTACTTCCCCCAAACTGGTTTCTGGATAAGTGGTGATAGTATCTGGAGGAAGTAATTTTGTTCAGTGAGCATGTGACGAAAGCAAGTTTCTTCGTCCCAGAGCATTTCTTCCATCATAGCCTTGAGATCAGTAGGTGAAGCCATCGTTGTAGTTCTTCTTTGGAAGAAGCAAACAAAAGGAGGTATCAGTATAGACCATCAAGGTTTCATAACTCAATTCTGTGTTTTGAGGTTTTTTTGTGTTATAGGTGCTTAGATCGGTGTTTTGAGGCTTTTTAGGAAATTGAGGTGCTTAGGTATTTGAGGCTTACGTAAGGGGAAAGCAATGCAAGAATCAAGATTTGAGGGCATGATTTAGGTATTGTTCCCAGTTTGGGACTGACGGGGTGCTCAGGTCGGTGTCTGAGATTTTTAAGGGTGTTTGAGCTGCTCAGGTCATTGTTTGAGGCTAACGGAGAGCAATGTTTGAGTCAATATTTGAGGGCATGATTTTGAGTGCTTAGATCTGATTTAAGGCTTTGGGCAATTTGAGTAGTGTTCAGGTCAATGTTTGACGCTTTAAGGATGCTTAAGGCGCTCAGATCAGTTCTTGAAGCCTTTGGTAATTTGAGTAGTGCTCAAGTCAGTGTTTGAGGCTTTTGGTAATAGGAAGAAGTAATGCATGAGCCAAGATTTGAGGGCATGACTCGGGCATTGCCCCCAGTTTAGGGATTGTGAGTGCTTATGTCTGGTTTAAGGCTTTTTGGTAAATAAGGGTGCTTAGGTCGGTGTTTGAGGCTTTTGGTAATTTGAGTAATGCTTAGGTCAATGTTTGAGGCTTTTGGATAGGAAAAAGCAATGCACGAGCCAAAATTTGAGGGCATGACTCGAGCATTTCTTCGATTTAGAGATTGTGAGCGCTTAGGTCTGATTAAAGGCTTTTTGGTAAATAAAGGTGGACAAGTCGGTGTTTGAGGCTTTTGGGATAAGAAGAAGCAATGCACGAGCCAAGATTTGAGGGTATGACTTGGGCATTGCCCCCAGTTTAGGGATTATGTGCTTAGGTCTGGTTTAAGGCTTTTTGGTAAATAAAGGTGCTCAGCTCGGTGTTTGAGGCTTTAGGATTGGGTGAAATTTTAGTCGGGCATATTTCCTTAGGTCCTTACTGGTGTTTGGTATTCAGACCACTGGTAGTTTTTAGATTGACCACTGTTTCGTGTTTAGGTTGACCACTGGTTTGCTGTTTAGGTTGAAAGATTGCTCTTGGTCCATAAAATGCTCGAATGTATGGATGTTACGCCAAAATGGTTTCACGATGTTTTGGGTGCATATAATCCTAGGGATCGGATCTAGGGTCATTACATGCTTTCAGTGGATTGGTTTAAGAGTCCCATCCACTAGAGTTTGAAGATACCTCGTCATTTGACCATGTCGTATCAAATGGAACGATTGGTATGCCAACCCCTTTACCCTACCGTAAGGAACGGAGGTTTCTCGACCTGGGGCAGCTCTAAGGAAGATTGCCCCTAAGTGATAATAGCAACTCAGTTTGCTTAATTCTAATGACGAAAAGGATCCCAAATGATGTATCTGAATGTATGTAAAGGTGATTTCTTAATTAGACCCAAACTAGAGATTTGAAGCCTACTCGGTAGTCCTCTTACTATATTTTTTAGTTTGTAACAGCACTTTTCGCAAGTGTACGAAATCGCAACAAGTAATATAGAGTAAGAGAGTATCGTATCCACAGGGATTGTTTATCAATTACCAAAATTATGTTAACCTATTATTATTTAGACGATGGTAAGAGAGAATTGCTATAAGGTAAATAAACTTTAAAGTAAAAACAGAAGATATCAAACCAAAATTCAGGTGAAAAGAAACCAGGGAATTAAGCTACTAGGGAATTTGATTTCACTTAATTCTATCCAGCTTATTCTATTAGTTCATTAATCAACTTTAATTGTTAAAGTAGGAGAAACAACCCTAAAGTTACTAACAAGCTCTCCTGATTTATTGTTAGCTATTCTAATCCAGTTTAATTACCTATCATTTAATAGTGAAATTAAACATAAATCAGATCATTAGGTTTTATGGTTGTTTTGTGAGTTCACAACTTAATACTTTATTAACTTATGAAAACCCCCCTTGAGTCAAACCATATAGCTTCCGCATCAAGTTATTATTCTCAAGTAAATTATTATCTTTTTCATATCAATAACCCTTCTCCCGAATGTGATTATTGAAATAACTCAATCCAGGGAAATTTTCTGCCTGGAAGCATTAAGCACAATAATAATTTATAACGAGAACAAAGAAAAACAAATCTAATATTATAAACTGGAATCGAATTAAATTACATCAAATCCCTAGTAAGAGTTTAGCTGGACATAGTAATTAAATTAAACTCAATCATACTTGAATCATTCATCATATTTAAAGACAATAATAAAAGAAAGAAATAAGATGAAGAGTTTAGAATAAAAACTGTATCACAACTATGTGGATGGCTTCCTTGATTCTTGGCACAATTATTTGATGCTTGAAGTCTTTTAGAGAGAGAGAATTATGTAAAGAATTGCACAAAAACGAGATCCCTAGCAATGAGAAGTTTCCCTCTTTATATAGAGCTCCTGGAGGTGAGTCTGATTCCTTTTAGGAAATAGAATCCTTATTTAGTGCAAAATCCTTTATAGGAGATCATGACTGTTTAGGCTTTTGATTTCCTATTGATTAGGACTCCTTTTTCTCCCAAAATAGGTCTAGGTCTTGTTTAGTCTTATCTAGTTCACGCTGGTTCCGCCTGCGCAGTACGGGCTGCTTCATGGCACGGGCTGCGTGTGCTTTAGTCTAGAAGTCTGGCTAGTGAGGCACGGGTGTGCTAGGCAGCACGGGCTAATGATTCCCTGAGGCACGGGTGTGCTACCAAGCACAGGCAGGGCGTGCTTTCTTCTGGAAGTCTGCCTAGAATTGCCATGGGCGTGCTAGGCTTGACACGCCCTGGTCCCATTGTGGCACGGCCGTGCCTTTTGACACCACCCTGGCCGTGCTCTCTTCTGTCTCTCCTTTGGTTTCCTTAGCTTCTAGCACGGTTGTGCCTTCTAGCATGGCTGTGCCTTCTAGCATGGCCTGGGCGTGCTAGAAGCTAAGTGTCTTGCATTGTAAAGCTCTTTTCTGCGCCAAATTCCTACAATTTTCTCTTAGATCAAGCGGTTTAAGAATCAAGGAAGCTTTGAACACAATTATTCTAGAAGTGAATTAAAATCAAATTAAAGTAATAAAAACTTACTGAAATTCTAATAAGAACTATATTAAAAATACTATGAAATTAACACCTATTAAAATTTCCCAAACTTAAACCATTGCTTGTCCTCAAGCAACAAAACTAAAAGAAAATAATTTGACAACACTAGCTTACCATGGTTGGAGATGATCTCAATAAACTTTTAAGATATCATGATTAGTAAACAAGTGAATAAACTCAATCGTTTTCCATGCTATTCATACTTAAGCTTGACTTTTACTCTTGATAAAGCACGTTCATTGAGTAAAATATAAGTTTTAAAGAGATTGTCAACACTAATACTTTATTCAATTTATGATAAATAGGACATGAATCATCTAAAGCATTTTCAACCTTTTAAAAATAAGACAATTGATAGTGCAACAGTGGCATTCCCATATGCAGAATTAGTCATCCTTTCTCCACGATTTAAATGCATATGATTAAAAGATCAAAAGGTCTTTATTTGGGTTGTAATGGGGCTTTCTTGGTGCAAATTTTGCTTAATCAAAGAAAGGGATAAAAGGTAGTCAAAGAGTACAAAAGAATGTATAATATTCAAGATTCTATTTTAATTAAACTTTTACTAGTTCTAGGGAGTGTCTGTTTTGAAACTTTCTTACTAGCTAGAGGCATCTTGGGCAAGGTCTTTTCTTAATATTTTGGCACTTTTCTTCCTTGCTTTTTTTTTCATTCTCCTTGAATTCTTTTGATTGCTTTTCATGTGCCTCTTTCTTGATTCTTTCTTCTTTTCTTCATTTGCTAGTATTAATTGATAAATTCGCCCTCTTTTGTTGCTATATTCTTATTAAAAGTCGAATCTTTCAATCATACAATCCTTTGTACTTAAGGTAGGAAATTTGAATTTCGCTTTGAGGGCTCGGTTTATTTAGGGTGAAGAAGAAAATTTTACGGTTTAAGGCTTCAAAGTTGGTTTCGAGGGTCATATTTTTACTTAGGTGGTCTAGGCTAAATATAGGTTTCAACAAAAATTGCCTAAATCATCTCTTTCAAAATGTAAACATTTTAAATTTTTCGCCTCGAAAGGAGTTTTAATTTTTGTTCTAGGAATGCCAAGGTTTAAATAACTTTAGAGTAAAATATACCTATACATCATAACTTTCATAAAAATCAGTGTTTTAAAAATCTAGAAACAAATAGTTTAGATCAATGAACATGATTGAGTCAAAATTTCAAATTCAGAGCTTAAATATGCTAGAATTGAGAATCAACTATTTTTAACACCTTATTGCTAGACATGAGAACCTTCAAGCGTACTTGTAATCATTCCAAACATGTTAAGCAAAAACAAAATTTTTAGCTAAAATTCCCTTCCCCCAATTCAATCAATCACATTGTCCCCAATGTGTATAAATTCCCCAAACTTATGCATTACTAGAAGGAAAGCAGTAAGAGAGAAGAAGAAACCTTACCAACATTGTATTGAACAATACAATAGAATGGTTGTGGAATGTGTCTTAGCTAAAGAGCAACTAAACATTAAGAACAAAAACTACTAAGAAGTAAAAAAAAAAAAAAAAAAAAAAATTCAAATAACAAACAAATTAAATGAAAGTAACCAAGACAATGTATTAGAACAAAAATAAACATAAACAAACACAAAAGATAAGTGAGAAATCCGTCAATTCTCCGGTGGTGGGGGTGGCTGCAAGAAGCTGGAGAATGGTCTGGAGTTGGCCTTGCATGGTATCCATCCTAGAATCAAGACTGCCATTCATGATTTCGATGGACTGGAAACGGTCTGCAATCATCGTTTCCATCCCGTTAAGGCGCGTGTCAAAAAGGGTCCATTCGAGACATCATCCTTGCAAGGACTTCATCATTTGACATGTTGGATGTGGCTTGGAATGATGGACCAGCGCCGAATGTACCTACACCAAAAGAAGAGGTAAAGGTGGAGGGTTATCCTCCTCCATGTTAGCACCACCTGCTGCCTCTGCTCTTGCATCATCAGGATTGACCTCTGGAGCACCCACTATTCGATATGCATCCCCGACTTTTTCGATCAATTTCATGTGGATCATAACATCCAATCTAGTCGGGTGCCCTTTCCACCTCCAACACTCTCATGTACTGATCGAGGTGGTTGCCAAACCTGTAAATATCTAGCGATGCGGGTCACAAAACACCCCACCATTATAGCGCCTTTGTCGGCTCTAGCCACCTTTGTAAATTTTTGGCATAACCAATACCCAACATTGAGTAAAATTCCTCTTTCAATGGCCCATAAGAAGTATACTCATTTAAACTCAGAACGCCATCACTTTCACTCCTTCCAAAGATAGTATTAGATAAGAATTTATGTACATATCTTAGGGCAGGATTTTTCAGTTTAGAGGCTTTCGAATATCTAGGATTATAACTTACTTCAGCAGTAAAATCGTTCCACACATTCTTGCATTAAAATCGCTAGGTATTTGTATCTGAGCATTTTCGGTTGGAAATCCAAAAATATGGCTAACTTCATTCACAGACAGCTCAAAATCCTGGCTAGAAAGCCTAAATCTAATCTTGCTCGGGGGAGATGTAGGTAAAAACCGAATAAAGAGGAATAGGAACTCAAAAATTCCAGAGTAAGCGGTGCATAGACTAGATCCTTCATAGTAAGAAATTCCCCCCATCCTATTCTCTTAAGTGGTTCTAATACAATATCTCTGAGACCCACTTGTGCTAAAGCAACTTCATCAATAAATCTATTCGGTAAAATAGGCCGAAGAGATAGTTTTGTGTACCTTTCTTGTTGCTCGGATGAGGCAAACTCGAATGGAAGTCCAGGAGGTGAAGGAGGTTGAGGAGCCGTGGAGGATCGCGTAGTTGAACGCTTTCGAGCAGCAACAGAGGATGCAGGTCTGCTGCGTTTGTAATCTAGGAGGTGACGCGGAACCCAATGAAAATAAATTTCATGAACTCAATGACAAGTTTTGGAATAGATCAAAGATCTAGAATAAACTCCCCTCTATGGCACCCAAATGCTTAAAGAAGCAAGAACACCAATAATAGAGTAAAAGAATAAGATAAACGCCACAAAGAATTGATAAGTTTACCTTGATTCTTGATGCAATTAGAAGAATGCAATCTCACACTCTCTAAAAACATGAACACGCCTAAGCATGAAGAAGTAGTCTTTAATTCATTAATTGATTGATTCTTGAAAATTACAAAATAACAAGCTATTTATACTAATCTAAGAGGTCCAGATCCTTAGAGGATTTAGAGTTAGCTAAGGAGTAGGATTTAGCAAATCTAAACCAACTAAGGAGTTGACTAACAAAATCATAACAACTTAAGGATTTGGATATCTATTCCAAATCTACTAAAGATTGACTAAATCTAAACAAAATAAGGCTAATTAATCAAGGGTGGCCGAAATATTGGAGGCCCAACCCATTACAAAGCAAAAAAAAACACAAAATAAGCTAACTAGCTTCCTTCGCGAGAGCGAGCTTCACATACACGAGCGCGACCACACCTCGCGAGCGCGATTCTACCGTGCGCGAGCGCGAGAAGCGCAAAGGAGAGGCAGTGAGTTAGGCAGCGCAAATCGCGAGCGCGATTCCAACATGCGCGAGCGCGAGCGACACTTCGCGAGCGCGAACCTTCACTGCGCGAGCGCGAGAAGCGCAAAGGAGAGGCAGAGAGTTAGGCAGCGCAAGTCGCGAGCGCGATTCCAACATGTGCGAGCGTGAGCGACACTTCGCGAGCGCGAACCTTCACTGCGCGAGCGCGAGAAGCGCAAAGGAGAGGCAGAGAGTTAGGCAGCGCAAGTTGCGAGCGCGATTCCAACATGCGCGAGCGCGAGCGACACTTCGCGAGCGCGAACCTTCACTGCGCGAGCGCGAGAAGCGCAAAGGAGAGGCAGTGAGTTAGGCAGCGCAAATCGCGAGCGCGAGCGACACTCGCGAGCGCGAACCTTCACTGCGCGAGCGCGAGAAGCGCAAAGGAGATGCAGTGAGCTTGCATGGCCTGGGGTGTGCCACCTTGCATGGGCGTGCTATCCAAACATGGTTCCCACTCAACTTGTGCTTCTATTAATGTGAGAAACTTAGGTGTTCCTTCAAGTTCTTCATAGCACTTGTTGAAAGCAAGGTCATGGAGCTCTTGTGTGATTTGTTCTTGAATATATAAGGACATGGTTGCTCCATACTTCTTTGCACGGCTCCTTGTAATTGGTCCATTAGGAAGTGCTAATGGATTGCCATTGTTGTGGTCCTTGTTTCCTTGAGCTCCATAGGTGGTTGGTGGTAGTGGATCCGTATCATCCCCCCCTTCTTTAAAAAGATTTGTCCTCAAATCTGCATCCATGTCAAAGGGAGACAAATCACTAATATTAAAAGTTGCAGAAACATTATACTCACCTGGTAAGTCTATTTTGTAGGCATTGTCATTGATGCGTTCTAAGACTTGGAATGGCCCATCTCCACGTGCATCTAGCTTATTCTTCCTTTGGTTGGGAAATCTTTCCTTGCGAAAGTGTACCCAAACCCAATCACCTGGCATAAGTACTAACTTCTTCCTGCCCTTGTTGGCTTGATTAGCATATTGCTTGTTCCTCTTTTCTATGTTGGCTCTAGCCTTCTCATGTAAAGACTTCACCAATTCTGCCTTTTTCTCACCATCTAGATTAGAAAGTTCATTCAAAGGTAAAGGAATAAGATCTAATACAGTTAGTGGGCTAGCTAAAACCTGAGGTAGAATGTATGCTACGATTATATGCAAACTCAATGAATGGCAAACAATCTTCCCAAGTTTTCAAGTTCTTACCCACAATAGCACGAAGCAATGTTCCTAAAGTTCTATTCACAACTTCAGTTTGTCCATCTGTTTGTGGATGACAAGTTGTAGAATAAAGTAATTTAGTTCCAAGTTTACCCCACAAAACCCTCCAAAAGTGTGAAAGAAACTTTGCATCCCTATCAGAAACTATTGTTCTTGGTACCCCATGCAATCTTACCACTTCTTTAAAGAATAATTCAGCAACATTATTGGCATCATCAGTTTTATGACAAGGAATAAAATGAGCCATCTTGCTAAATCTATCAACAACAACAAATATGCTATCTCTACCACGTTTAGTCCTAGGTAATCCAAGTACAAAGTCCATAGATATATCAATCCAAGGAGAACTAGGAACAGGTAAAGGCATGTATAATCCATGAGGCATAGACTTAGATTTGGCCTGTTTACAAGTAATACAAGAGTTACAAACCCTCTCTACATCTTTAATCATATGAGGCCAATAGAAGTGTTCATTCAACATATCATAAGTCTTATGTACCCCAAAGTGTCCCATCAATCCCCCACTATGAGATTCAATCACAAGCAATTCACGCATAGAACATTTAGGCACACAAAGTTTGTTGTTCTTAAACAAATATCCATCATGTCTATAGAACTTATCAAATGCTCCATGCTCACATGCTACATATATGTTGCCAAAATCAGAATCATTCACATACAAGTCTTTAACATACTCAAATCCAAGCAATTTAGAACTAAGAGCAGTAATTAGAGTACATCTTCTTGATAATGCATCAGCAACAACATTGTCTTTTCCATGCTTGTATTTAATCACATATGGAAATTGTTCAATAAATTCAACCCACTTACCATGTCTTTTATTGAGCTTACCTTGACCCTTCAAGTGTTTTAGGGCCTCATGGTCAGTATGGATGACAAACTCTTTAGGTAATAAGTAGTGTTGCCAAACATGTAAGTTCTTACCAAGGCATAAAGCTCTTTGTCATAGGTTGAATAGTTGAGTTGTGCTCCATTCAACTTCTCACTAAAGTAGGCAATTGGCTTCTTTTCTTGCATTAGGACAGCCCCAATTCCCACTCCAGAAGCATCACACTCAATCTCAAAAGTATTATCAAAATTAGGCAAAGAAAGTATAGGTGTAGAAGTTAACTTCCCTTTTAGTGTTTCGAATGCCCTTTGTTGTTCTTCTCCCCACTTAAATCCAACTTCCTTTTTGATAATTTCTGTTAGTGGTGCTGCAATTGAAGAGAAATCTTTAACAAACCTTCTATAGAAGCTTGCCAACCCATGAAAACTCCTAACTTCAGAAACCGATTTGGGAGTTGGCCATTCTTTGATAGCTTTCACTTTCTCCTCATCTACTTCAATACCCTGTGCACTCACAATAAAACCAAGAAATACAAGTCTATCTATACAAAATGTGCATTTGTTAAGTTTAGCATACAACTTTTCTGTCCTCAAAGTTTGTAACACTATCCTAACATGCTCAATATGATCATTAAGAGACTTGCTATAGATGAGTATATCATCAAAGTATACAACCACAAACTTTCCTAAGAAGGCACGCAATACATGGTTCATAAGCCTCATAAAAGTACTAGGTGCATTAGATAGTCCAAAAGGCATAACTAACCATTCATACAAACCATACTTAGTTTTAAAAGCAGTTTTCCATTCATCACCTGGTTGCATTCTAATTTGATGGTAACCACTCATTAAATCAATTTTAGTAAAGTAAGTTGCCCCATGCAATTCATCTAACATATCATCAAGTCTAGGGATAGGGTGTCTATACTTTACTGTGATTTTGTTGACTGCTCTACAATCAACACACATGCGCCATGTTCCATCCTTTTTAGGTACTAGAAGCACGGGAACGGCACACGGGCTCATACTTTCTCTCACCAAACCTTTCTCCATAAGTTCATCCACTTGCCTTTGCAACTCCTTTGTTTCCATTGGATTGCTTCTATAGGCAGGCCTATTTGGAATGGTGGATCCAGGAATGAAGTCAATTTGATGTTCTATTCCTCTTAAAGGTGGTAAACCACTTGGTAATTCACTAGGAAAGACATCATCAAATTCCTGCAACATAGAAACAAACATAGAAGGCAAATTGTCAAGGTTAGTGTTAGATTCAGTAAACAAAACTTCCTTGTACCTAAGAAGCAATATGGGCTTCTCTAAGGCAATGGCACACTTAACCTCTCTAGTTCTTGCATAAAAAGTCTGTTTCTTTTTCTCCTCTCTTTGTTTTTCACTCACAATTGGGCCATTAATTTGTTTTGTTATTTTTGTGGCCTCTTTTCCCTCATCCTTACTTTTTTCTCTCTTTTGTTCTCTCAATCTCAGATTCTCACTCTCTTTTTTTCTCAAGGCCGAAACCTCTCTCTCTCTCTCAATTATCTTTCTTTGGTCTTCATAAACCTCTTGAGGTGATAAAGGTACAAGAACCACCTTTTTCCCTTTATGAATCAAAGAATATCGATTGTGGAATCCATCATGAAGTGCTCTTCTATCATATTGCCATGGTCTTCCCAACAATAGATGTCCAGCTTGCATAGGTACTATATCACACAAAATCTCATCTTCATACCATCCAATAGAAAATGGCACAAGTACCTGTTTAGTTACTTTCACCTCCCCACAATCATTTAACCATTGCAACCTATAAGGCTTAGGATGCTTGAGACAAGTTAAGTTCAGTTTGTTTACCATGTTTACACTAGCAACATTAGTGCAACTACCCCCATCAACAATAAGAGTACACACTTTTCCACTAATCAAACATCTAGTGTGAAATATATTCTCACGTTGCTCAAGGCTTTCTTCTTTTACATGCATGTTCAAAGCACGTCTAGCAACCAAAGCTTCTCCATGTTCAGGAAGTATTAAATTTTCTGAATCATCATTATCATCATCTAAATTAGGCATATCATCATAATCACTACATTCAGATTCAAAACTAATATTCCCATCATCTTTAGCAATCATAACTCTTTTATTAGGACATTGAGATGCATAATGCCCTTTCCCCAAACATTTAAAGCATTTAATTTCTCTAGAAGGGGTTGTAGAGTTAGAAGTACCTTTGTTGCTTTTAAATGGAGTTTGGACAGTTTCTTTACCCTTTGAAGTTGAATCTGTCCTTTGAGAATTTGAACCTCTAAATTCCTTCTTCTCACCTTCTTTAGACCATTTAGATCCCCATGTGTTGTTGGAATACTTGTTGGTGTTGGATCTCCCCTTTTTCTGTCTTTCAAGTTTCATGGCCATATCTACCATCTCCTCTAAGCTTTCATACCTATACATCTCTAAAGCATCAGCAATATCTTTATTGAGACCCCCTAGGAAACGTGACATGGTGATTTGCTCCTCCTCTTCAATCTTGGCTCTTGCCATGCAAATCTCCATCTCCTTGTAGTATTCTTCAACACTCCTTCCTCCTTGCACCATTCTAGCTAATTTGTTATGTAAATCCCTAAAGTAATGAGTAGGGACAAATTTTTGGTGCATTAGCTCTTTCATGATCTCCCATGGTGGTACGGGTCGTAATCCTTTCCTTCTTCTTTTCAACAGCAATTGTTCCCACCAAAACATGGCATAACCTTTGAATTCAACAGCAGCAAGATGGGATTTCTTTTCTTGAGAATAGCTATGGCATTCAAAGATTTGTTCTACCTTTCTCTCCCATTCAAGGAATTCTTCAGCATTATTGTTGCCTTTGAATTCTGGAATCCTCATCTTAATTGATCCCAAGTCCCCATCAAGTTTATTAGGATTGGTCTCTTCACTCTCTTCATCATCATGGTCCTGAAATCTAGCTTGTGGACGAGTTTTAGTTGTATTAGAGCTTTGTGAAGCCTTTATCTCTTGCAATTCCTCCCTCATGTCTTGGACAAGATTATTGAAGGTTCTAAACTGTCCTTGAATTGCTTCCATGAAGAGTTTTAATTGAGGATCTTTAATTGGAATTCCATCATTACCATCTCCAGATTTGCCTGTGCTCATGGTTAGTATTCAAAAGAAAACACAAGAAGATTTGAGTTAATGGTAATTCACTCCCTCACGTGTTTACACTCTTGAATCACTCCTTGCAATTCTTCCAATTGAACTTCAGAATCTTAGTTCAACCAACCAACTCAAAGATCACGTTTAGAGTCAAGGAATAAAACTTAACAATGAAAAGCAAGCACAAAATCTAGAAAGAAGACAAAAAAAAATGATATGGACAGTAGCACAAGAACATAAACAATGCACTACTTTAATGATCAATTAGAGTGTAGTGAACAAGCAAACACACCCTAACAATGTAATAGAAGCAATAGAAAGTTCACACAAAAACAAGAAACTAGAATTTAAAAGACAATTTTAGGATATAATGTATGAATTTAGCTTACTACAAAGCAAACCAAATATGGACCTAATTAATTCTACCCAAAACAAAGCAAGCAAACAAAGAAAAATCAAAAGAACACAATTTTAAGATAGAGCTAGAACAGAGCACGGGCGTGTGTAATTAGGCCTAGTCCAACAAGTGGTAGGCAAGATCTAGCACGGGTGTGCTTGAGGTGTAGCACGGACGTGCTGCCTTGTTCCCTTTTTAATGCAACCCAATTTAAGTAGGATTCTTAGATTTGACAAGGATTGTAGTAGATTTTCTCAATCTCAAAGATATGGTCAACTAATCTTTGTTATCTTATCCACAAGTAGTTAAGATTGGATTTTACCACAAGATTATAGTGGATAAACTAAATCCCACAAAATATGGTCAAATCCCTTAGGATTAGGCACAATCCCACTAGATATGGTCAAATCTCTTAAGGATTAGGAATAATCCCACAAATTATGGCAAAAATCCCACAAAATAAGGTAAAATCCCTTTGAATTAGGATCAAATCTCTTGGTTGCAGGAACAAAATCAAGATCCACACAAGCAATTTTCTTTCTATACTCTTTTTTTTTTTTTTTTTTTTTTTTTAGCAACAAGATCTAAGATCTAAACTTCCAGAATTGAAACAAGCACGAAATTACTAAATTTAATTGAAACAAAACGAATTGAAACAATCAAACAAGAAAACAAACATAAGAGAATAAGATGAAGAAGAAAACAAACACAAGAACAATAAGAATAAGAAAACAAATAAACACAGACCCTAGAGCTAAGATAAATAAGAATTTACCTTAATCTTTGGCTCTGATACCAAACTGACGCGGAAGCCAATGAAAATAAATTTCATGAACTCAATGACAAGTTTTGGAAGAGATCAAAGATCTAGAATAAACTCCCCTCTATGGCACCCAATGCTTAAAGAAGCAAGAACACCAATAATAGAGTAAAAGAATAAGATAAACGCCACAAAGAATTGATAAGTTTACCTTGATTCTTGATGCAATTAGAAGAATGCAATCTCACACTCTCTAAAAACATGAACACGCCTAAGCATGAAGAAGTAGTCCTTAATTCATTGAATAATTGTTGATTCTTGAAAATTACAAAATAACAAGCTATTTATACTAATCTAAGAGGTCCAGATCCTTAGAGGATTTAGAGTTAGCTAAGGAGTAGGATTTAGCAAATCTAAACCAACTAAGGAGTTGACTAACAAAATCATAACAACTTAAGGATTTGGATATCTATTCCAAATCTACTAAAGATTGACTAAATCTAAACAAAATAAGGCTAATTAATCAAGGGTGGCCGAAATATTGGAGGCCTAACCCATTACAAAGCAAAAAAAAACACAAAATAAGCTAACTAGCTTCCTTCGCGAGCGCGAGCTTCACATACGCGAGCGCGACCACACCTCGCGAGCGCGATTCTACCGTGCGCGAGCGCGAGAAGCGCAAAGGAGAGGCAGTGAGTTAGGCAGCGCAAATCGCGAGCGCGATTCCAACATGCGCGAGCGCGAGCGACACTTCGCGAGCGCGAACCTTCACTGCGCGAGCGCGAGAAGCGCAAAGGAGAGGCAGAGAGTTAGGCAGCGCAAGTCGCGAGCGCGATTCCAACATGCGCGAGCGCGAGCGACACTTCGCGAGCGCGAACCTTCACTGCGCGAGCGCGAGAAGCGCAAAGGAGAGGCAGAGAGTTAGGCAGCGCAAGTCGCGAGCGCGATTCCAACATGCGCGAGCGCGATTCCAACATGCGCGAGCGCGAGCGACACTTCGCGAGCGCGAACCTTCACTGCGCGAGCGCGAGAAGCGCAAAGGAGAGGCAGTGAGTTAGACAGCGCAAATCGCGAGCGTGATTCCAATATGCGCGAGCGCGAGCGACACTCGCGAGTGCGAACCTTCACTGCGCGAGCGCGAGAAGCGCAAAGGAGATGCAGTGAGCTTGCATGGCCTGGGGTGTGCCACCTTGCATGGGCGTGCTATCCAAACATGGTTCCCACTCAACTTGTGCTTCTATTAATGTGAGAAACTTAGGTGTTCCTTCAAGTTCTTCATAGCACTTGTTGAAAGCAAGGTCATGGAGCTCTTGTGTGATTTGTTCTTGAATATATAAGGACATGGTTGCTCCATACTTCTTTGCACGGCTCCTTGTAATTGGTCCATTAGGAAGTGCTAATGGATTGCCATTGTTGTGGTCCTTGTTTCCTTGAGCTCCATAGGTGGTTGGTGGTAGTGGATCCGTATCACTTCCCAACCTCACTCTTTACACTCTTTTGTTCTCTCGAACTCGAAGCCTCACTCCCATTTTCCCTCAAATCTGAAGCCTCTCTCTCTCTCTTAAGCATTTTCTTCTGATCGGCATACGCTTCTTGAGGTGATAATGGAACAAAAGTCACCTTCTTCCCCTTATGAACCAAAGAGTATTGGTTGTAGAACCCATCATGCAGTGCCCTTCTATCATATTGCCATGGTCTTCCTAACAACAGATGGCCTGCCTACATTGGTACTACATCGCACAAAATCTCATCTTTGTACCATCCAATAGAGAATGGCACAAGCACCTGGCGTGTCACCTTCACCTCCCCACCATCATTCAACCATTGCAATCTATAAGGCTTAGGATGTTAAAGACATGCCAAATTCAACTTACTCACCATACTCACACTAACAACGTTAGTGCAACTACCTCCATCAATAATAAGCAGGCACACTTTCCCATGTATCAAGCATCTAGTGTGAAATATGTTCTCATGTTGTTCAAGGCTCTCCTCCTTAACATGCATATTTAAAACTCGCCTAACAAGTAGAGATTCTCCATGTTCAGCAAATAACAAGTTATGTTCATCCACATCCGATTTATCATTATCAACATCATGTAAATGAGGCATATCATCACAATCACTACACTCGGATTCAGAACTAACATTTCCATCTTCCCTAACAATCATAACCCTTTTATTAGGACATTGAGATGCAATATGCCCTTTTCCCAAACACTTAAAGCATTTAATCTCTCTAGAATGGGTTATAGAGTTAGAAGTACCTTTGTTACCCTTGAATGTAGAAACTGACTCCGTTCTTTGGAAATTAGGGCCTTTGAAGTCTTTGGACCATTTCGATCCCCCAGTATTGCTGGAATACTTGTTGGTGAACTTTCCCTTTTTTTGTCTTTCAAGTTTCATTGCCATATCTACCATTTCCTCTATTGTGTCATAGTGATACATCTCTAACGCATTGGCAATCTCACTGTTCAAACCTCCAAGGAATCTAGACATGGTAATTTCTTCAGCCTCCTCAATCTTGGCTCTAGTTATGTACATCTCCATCTCCTTATAGTAGACCTCTACACTTCTTCCCCCTTGCACCAATCTGGCTAATTTGTTGTGTAAATCCTTAAAGTAATGGGCTGGGACAAATTTCTGGTGCATCAACTCCTTCATGGTCTCCCATTGTGGCACAGATCGCATTCCCTTCTTTCTTCTCTTTAACAATAATTGTTCCCACCAGAACATAGCATACCCCTGTTGACGCGTGTCTTTATGCCCCCGCCTGATCCGATGAGGATACGAGGATACAAAATGAAAGGTTAATGCTATCTAGAAGTCTTTCAATCCAAGGATTTAAATTAAATCGATTTTAAGTGTCTGGTTGCGTCAGACTTGCGTTACGCAGCTATCAGTTGCGTGACAGCACCGTCAGCTGCATCACGCTGCTCCTATTTGTATGACGTCACCAATATGACGACATGCCACACGTGGCTGTGGTCCAGAAAGACAGTTGCGTCACGCAGCTATCGGGTCCGTCACGTGGCCGAGAGTTGCGTGACGCAGCTATCCTCTGTTGCCCTACTTCTATAAATTCATCTTTTTCTCAGTTGCGAAAAAAAAGAAAAAGGTTTTTAGGGCATCTAAAAAAACACATCTTCGGCTACGTTTTTCTCCAGAGACTCTTTTGAGTTCCTTTGAAGAAAAATAGCCATTAGATATCAATTAGGGTGGGAATAAAATCATAAAAAAAGAAAAAAAGCAAGAGAGAAAAGAGTGAGTGTTTAAATCCTTGTTAACAAAGCTTCTGGAGCGCCTTAACCATCATTTGTTAAGGCATTTAAGCCATTCACAATCCTCGATCTGAGGATTAGGTAATTTCTTTACACTTTTTGTATTTTTATTTATTTATTAGTTATTTTGTTATTGTTTTACTAGTTTAATCTTAGTTAAACTGCATTTTGTTCATCTGTGGTAATTTTCGATCCTTTTAAAGCATATTTAAATAAAAGAACGATCTAAACAAATCATTTAAAACAGAGCTCGGACCAGAGCAGCCGCGTCACGCAGCCAGTGGATCCGTAACGGATCTGGCAGATACATGACGGAGCTGTTCATGTCCAAAATGTTGATCAGTTGCGTCACGCAGCTACTGATCCATAACGGATCTGGCAGATGCGTGACGGACTGTCCATGTCCAAAATCTTATTTTCATGCTCAGTATTCTGTTTTCCAGATTATGAATAGTTAGGTCACGGAACTACTAGCTGCGTGACGCAACTGTTCTATTTTTAGTAGCTCCGTCACGTGACTAGTGGATCCGTCACGCGACTATTCTTCCAAAGAACGGCTGCGTGACGCGGTTGTTCTATGATTCCAGAAATAATTTTTATTTTTTTAAAAAATAATAAATTGTGTACAAAATAAAATTTAATTTTTTTTAATAAATCCGAAAATGACCAATTATGAACAGATTGCAATTTAATTAAGTTTAGAATATTAAAATGTAATTATGCATGATTTTGGTTTGTGGGTTTTTGGGTTTAAATTTTGAATCGGGTAGAATGTATTGTTAGGTTCGGTTTGTTGCCCGCCTTTAACCATAAGGCAAGAGCGGGTCTTTTATTTGTTTGACTTAATTGCTTTAGTTTGAATGATTTAAATGATTATGGATGTGATGATTGGATTTGATTGGGACGATTAATTAATTTTCCATATAAGAACTTGGTCTGATTCATTTGGGTTGGGTTTAAATAAATAAATAATTTGGCTTTTCTAATTAAAATAAATTAGAAATCGTAGGTTAAAAGAGGCTGATTTTTCCGGCTGTCGGCTTCCAACGGGCCAGTGTACCCAATTCCCTTACCCAGAATCGCATTGTTGCACTTGACCAGTCTTTTAAACAATTTGGCCTTAAATAAAATTGGGTTTAAAATGGAGTCACTTTTCATAAAATTGGAAACGGTCTCATTGCCGAAATAATGGGTGGCGACTCAAAAATGTTTTATAAGACCGATTTATCGACATCGTATCCAATAAAATGTTTTGTCACCACTACTCATAATAAGATCATTTTCAATCAAAAGAAAAAGTGACGTTTTCGGGTCGCTCGGGGGCGGTACGAAAACAGATTGGCGACTTCACTGGGGATGCACCCGCTAATCCCCGGTTATTTTTAATAACTAGTCGGTTGCAATTAGGAATTAACTCTAAAAAACCTACATTTTCTAAAATTGGAAATAAAATTGGTTAGAAAGCCGTTGGAAAATTCTGTAATCATCCTTGTTTTTTTATTTGCTTTCCTTTATTTTCTAAGTTCTTGCATCCATACTACATTCCTTTCTTCTCACCACTTTCTAAACCGAAATTATCCCGTGGTATTGTTGTTAACTTCGAAGGTGGATCCAGCCTAAACCTTGCGTTTTAGGCACATCCACCCGAGAATTAGCAATTTTACCAACCACAAGCCCAGTACCTTAAAAGGTGCGTCAAAAGGAGTAGGCCCACGTGAAAGCCCGAATCCTATTTATGGAACCCAGACCTTGTAAGCCCAATGGACGAAAGCCCATGCATGTAGTTGAAAGCCTTAGTCACTTCCCCATAAGGAAAACCTGAGTCTGCTTGCTGTTGTTCTGTCACATTCATTCTGAGAGTTTATTTTGCCAATCTCAAAACCCCCTGCTGGTTGTCGAGATTAGACCAAATCCTAGGAAACAGATGTCGGAATTTTTACGAACGAAATTTGTGTGCGGGAGAGATAAGGTTGGAAGGCATGCATTTCCCAACTCCCATTCCCTGCGTGTTATAAACTGTTCATATGCTGTGAAATTCATGCATCACGTGATATTTTCGTTTCAGCCATGCATTAATAAGAGCTAATTCTTGGTATGGACATATGATCTTGCTTTTGAGAGTGGACTTCTAATTCATCTTGAATAACATAATGCAATCGTTTATAGTGAATTGATACCCAAAAGAAAAGGGAGTTATAAGGGGGTTGAGATTCCTTTGAATTTTCACATTTCTCACATTATTTGAAAGTAAGCGTGAGATTGTAAAAAAAATTGTAATCAATCAAAATAAGATCTTGCTTAGGACCATCTGTTCCAAGGCAAAAAGTAAGGACACAGAAACAAAAATAATAATAAGAAGTATCCCACTTGGAAATTCTTTCATTCCAAGGCAAAAATTAGGGACTCGAGAGAAAATAACCGACTATAAAATCCAAAAGGAACGGTCGACGACAGATAATGCTGGAAATGTTTGAGGACAAAGTAAATTATTGCTATGTTATTCATGCCGAATTTTAGGTCCAGTCGTCAAAACGAGATCTTATTTCCATACTGGTTATTAGCACATTAGATTTGCATTCCTCATCTTATGTGCCTCTATTCTTCATGCATACATGCAGAACCCCTTTCACTCAGGTCCTTTTATCTATCAGCCAGAATTGATCCGTCCCGGGAAATCACTTCGGGAGTTTGGCACCGACATCCTGATCACGTCCAGAGTGTCTATATGTCTTACTTTCTCTTATAAAAAAAAGGGTCAAATTCTTTGCCTTGGTTCAATGTTCAGTCCCTACATGTTGATTTGCTTATATTTCACTTTTTGAAATGGAAGTCTTAAATAATATGCCATGATTAAGAGATTTCAATGATTAATGTTTAGGTTTGATTATGAACTTAGGTATTAGGGTTTGAAACATGACATGTGAAGTTTCTTTAGAAAAATTGTAAATCTCTAGTTAAAAGTCTAGACATAATTTTTGCTTAAGAGAAGCATAAATCCTAACTTGAATAAGAAGTAGGAAAAAAAGGGAAACTAAAGCCATAATACAAGTGTGTTTGGAGTCAATAAAGGATGAGGGTATTGCGAGAGAAAAATCAAGATTGAGGGAATAACGGAAATCCGTTCTAATGAAAAGCGGTACGGAGCATAAAATGCAACCACTTTTTGCTTATATTCCCACCGAAAAAAAAAATGCAATACAAGAGGTAGAGTGGAGCATAAAATGCAACCACTTTGTGTGATAGAAATAGGTTACCTAAAAATACCTTGAGATGAGAAACATTACATGTGTGCTAAACTTGTCCTAAGTACTTTCTATTTTGCATTCTAAGGAAGGAGAATTCCCTATCTCATGTTTTAAAGATTGGCTAGATTTTTAAACTTTAGATTTTGTTTGCTAAATTGAAGTTTTAGATGCCATGTTCACTTAGAATACTTGATTCAAAATCAAATCAATCTCTTATCTTTTGGTAGATTACTTTAGAAGTCCAAATCAACGAGTAAAAATAAACATGGTCAACATAAAAAAAAGATGAATGTTTTGCTTAGGGACAAGCAAAGAGCTAAGTGTGGGGGAATTGATAGCCTCGCAAAGCGGGCAAATTTGTTAAGTTATAATCGCATGATTTGTATGACTGCATATTTGTTTTGAAGATCTTTGGCTATTGGTCCCACCCGAGTGTTGGATTCTTTTGGACGGTGATCAGAAGGTCAAATGCTATTTTTTCGGCGGTTTCCTTGGAAGGATCGATAAAGAAGAACCACGAATAAAATCTCTAGCGCTTAAATAGGTTCATGCATACATGAGGGAATTGCATATTTTATTTCTTTTTGAATGTTGCAGGTGATAAAATGGTCACCCCATCTTTTTCAAAAATGTAAATCCTTTTTGTTTCTGTGGTTTTGCTTAGCTTTTGTTTTATTGTCTTTTATCAATTTTGGAACAATGTTGATGGGCATTTATACCTGTGTTAACAAGGTGGACCACTCTCGCAAGCGGGTGGGATGCCTCCTTTTTCATTTCTGTGGTTTTGTTTTCTTTATGCAGGAGTAAAGTGAAGTCTCAAATCAAAATCTAAATAATACTGTAAAAGAAATGTAAATAATATTGTAAAAGAAATGTAAAATAATACTGTATAAGAAATGTAAATAATATTATAATGTGCTCAAAGGAGCTACAAAATATCAAAATAAAAAAATGCAATCAAAAATGGAGAGAAGCCTAACGTCGCCTCTGACTGGGACCAGCTGCCGCCTGCCTGACAGAAGATGGTGGAGGTGTTGGAGCATCGTCAGACGAAGAATCATCATCATCCTCCTCTTCATCTGAGAAATCTAAAGGAATCCCCTCAACCTCCAGTCTAGTGCAGAGCCTGTCATTCTCCATTTGGAGACGAGAAACAGCAGCAGCCCGACGGGCCTAATGTCTCCGTAGCCTGCCAATCTCTAACTCCTGTGAAATAAAAAGGGGAGAAGGGTAAGAGAAGTACACAAAGTAAAAAAGCAAAGAGTGAAAGAATCGTACCATCTCATGGCGCTCCGAATACAATCTGGCAATATAGGTTCGGGCAAAGCAGAACCTCTGGTATAGCTCTTGATACCTCTAAGCAGGCACCTGCAAGTGAAGAAAGGCACTCAATGAAGAATCCTCCAGGTAAATATTTCTGACTTAGTAAATTCATTGTTATACTTACGTGTGTGGCATTCTCAGGATCCAGCTGTAGCTGTGGCGGAGCCTGCCTGAGGTCAACAGGAATAGCAAGGGTCGGTCCAAGCCCCAGAGAAGGATCCAAGGTAACCTCCATGCCCGGAGGGAAGGGGACATCACCTAGCACGACACCTGTAGGCCCGGTAGGAGCACCAACCTCTGCCTGCGCCTCATAGAAAGCAGGAGTCCGATGCCTCTTCCTATCCTGCAATAAGTCAGAGAAATCCAGTTAATTACTCGGCCAAAGTGTTGGGAAAATCAATGATGAGGGCAAAAGAGTTACCTGAGAGTACTCTCGGACATCTGGCAATCTGGTCTGCAGCCGGGTGGAGAGATAGGAGGCATAATCGCCAGGCACAAGGTAATCATCAGCTGGGAAGCCACCATACTCCATCAACCTGTCCTCCGGAGTCATCCCGTCCAAGGATTTAAATTAAATTGATTTTAAGTGTCTGGTTGCGTCAGAGTTGCGTCATGCTGCTATCAGTTGCGTAACGGCACCGTCAGCTGCGTCATGCAGCTTCGATTTGTATGACGTCACCAATATGACGACATGCCACATGTGGTTGTGGTCTAGAAAGACAGCTGCGTCACGCAGCTATCGGGTCCATCACGCGGATGAGAGTTGCGTGACGCAGCTATCCTCTGTTGCCCTACTTCTATAAATTCATCTTTTTCTCAGTTGCGAAAAAAAAAAAAAGAAAAAGGTTTTTATGGCATCTAAAAAAACACATCTTCGGCTACGTTTTTCTCCAGAGACTCTTTTGAGTTCCTTTGAAGAAAAATAGCCATTAAATATCAATTAGGGTGGGAATAAAATCATAAAAAAAGAAAAAAAGCAAGAGAGAAAAGAGTGAGTGTTTAAATCCTTGTTAACAAAGCTTTTGGAGCGCCTTAACCATCATTTGTTAAGGCATTTAAGCCATTCACAATCCTCAATTTGAGGATTAGGTAATTTCTTTACACTTTTTGTATTTTTATTTATTTATTATTTATTTTGTTATTGTTTTAGTAGTTTAATCTTAGTTAAACTGTATTTTGTTCATCTGTGGTCATTTTCGATCCTTTTAAAGCATATTTAAATAAAAGAACGATCTAAACAAATCATTTAAAAAGAAGCTCGGACCAGAGCAGCCGCGTCACGCAGCCAGTGGATCCGTAACGGATCTGGCAGATGCGTGACGGAGCTGTTCATGTCCAAAATGTTGATCAGTTGCGTCACGCAGCTACTGATCCATAACGGATCTGGCAGATGCGTGACGAACTGTTCATGTCCAAAATCTTATTCTCATGCCCAGTATTCTGTTTTTCAGATTATGAACAGTTAGGTCACGAAACTACTAGCTGCGTGACGCAGCTGTTCTATTTTTAGTAGTTCCGTCACGTGACTAGTGGATCCGTCACGCGACTATTCTTCCAAAGAACGGCTGCGTGACGCGGCTGTTCTATGATTCCAGAAATAATTTTTGTTTCTTTAAAAAATAATAAATTGTGTACAAAATAAAATTTAATTTTTTTTAATAAATCCGAAAATGACCAATTATGAACAGATTACAATTTAATTAAGTTTAGAATATTAAAATGTAATTATGCATGATTTTTGTTTGTGGGTTTTTGGGTTTAGATTTTGAATCGGGTAGAATGTATTGTTAGGTTCGGTTTGTTGCCCGCCTTTAACCATAAGGCAAGAGCGGGTCTTTTATTTATTTGACTTAGTTGCTTTGGTTTGAATGATTTAAATGATTATGGATGTGATGATTGGATTTAATTGGGATGATTAATTAATTTTCCATATAAGAACTCGGTTCGATTCATTTGAGTTGCGTTTAAATAAATAAATAATTTGGTTTTTCTAATTAAAACAAATTAGAAATCTTAGGTTAAAAGATGTCGGTTTTTCCGAGCGTCGGCTTCCAACAGGCCGGTGTACCCACTTCCCTTACCCAGAATCGCATTGTTGCGCTTGACCAGTCTTTTAAACAATTTGGCCTTAAATAAAATTGGGTTTAAAATGGAGTCACTTTTCATAAAATTGGAAACGGTCCCATTGCGGAAATAATGGGTGGCGACTCAAAAATGTTTTATAAGACCGATTTATCAGCATCGTATCCAATAAAATGTTTTGTCGCCACTGTTCATTATAAGATCATTTTCAATCAAAAGAAAATGTGACGTTTTCGGGTCGCTCGGGGGCGGTATGAAAACAAGCCCTTGAACTCTACAGCTGCAAGGTGAGACTTCTTCTCCTCTAAGTAATTATGGCACTTAAAGATCTGCTCAACCTTCCTTTCCGACTCAAGGTATTCTTCTGCGTTGTTATTCCTATGGAACTCTGGAACCTTCATTTTAAAGGGACCCAAGTCACCGTCAACTGTACTAACTCCGGGATTATCGACCTCATCATCTTCAGGAATTTGAAATATCATCGGTGGAGTATTACTTGGATGAGCTCTTGTAGTATTGGAGCTTTGAGCAGCTCTAATTTCCTGCAATTCCTCTCTCATATCTTGGAGGAAGCTGTTGTAGGATCGAAATTGCCCTTGAATCGACTCCATGAAGAGCTTCAATTTGGGGTCTTGAATTTAACCTCCATCTTTACTAGTATCTTCAGACTTTCCTGCACTCATGATTAGTGCTCGAAGAAATCACAAAGGAAATATGGTTAAAGTGAAGAACAACATTACCTCACGTGTTTACATTCCTTACCACTCTTTGCAAATCCTATAATTGTATTTCAGAATTCCAAGCCAACCAATCAATCTCAAAGCACATTTGGAACACAAGGAAAATAAACCTTAACAAAAGAAACGTAAGCACAATTCTAGAAAGAAAACTCAAACAAAATGAATGGTAGCACAAGAACAAAACAATATACTACTTGATTATGAGTTAGAATGTTGGACCAAGCAAATACCCTAACAATATAAATGAAGCAAAGGAAGCACACAAACAAGAAAAGAAACTAGAATCAAGGAAGACGAGTTCTGGATATAATAGATAAACTTAGTTCACCACAAAGCAAACCAAATAAGGACCTATGTAATACTACCCAAACAATGCAAGCAAACAAAGAAAACCCTTTTTCTTTTTAAAAAAAGGTCACTGTAGCACGGGCATGCTTGTATGGTTTTGGTCCGAAAATGAGAGTCAGAGCCTAGTACGAGCGTGCTAAATAGAGACACGGGCGTGCTTGACTTGTATCCTCACTTAACCCACAAATGTGACCCACTTTAGGTAGGGTAAGGCCTTAACAAGGGATAAGTGGATGGTTTATTGTCACAATTTAATTCTTTTTTTTTTTAAATGAGGTAACCCAAGGTCTTTCTCTTTTTCCTTTTTTTTTTTTTTTTTTGACTTGGGCAATCCGAAAGGTCTTCTTTTTTTTTTTTTTAATCAAGAACACAAAGCAACACAAGAAGAAAACTCAAGGGATAACAAAGCAAACACCCAGATTTTGGAATAACTCCAAAAGGGCAATCAAACACTAAGCAAACACAAAAGAGGAAAAGCAAGATGAAACCCAGATCCAAGAAGATCCAAAAAGAAAATTCCAGATCCAAGAAGATCTAAAGAGAAAAAAACTCAAATCGAAGGAGATCCAAAAAGAAAAACCCAGATCTTGAATTTAAACAAGTACTAAGACAAGCACCAAAGGAATCCAACAACAAGAAAACTCAAATCCCTAACTAAGATAATAGAACTTACCTCAAAACTTTGATTCGGCTCTGATACCAAATGATGTGGAACCCAAAAGGAAATGAATTCCTAGAACTCCTAATCGGATGGATCGGATTAAAGAATGAGATGAAGTTCATCTCTATGGCACCCCTCGTTTATAAGGAAACGGAAACACCAATAATCGAGTACAAGAACAAGATAAACGCCACAAAGAGTTGATAAATTTACCTTAATTCTTGATGCAATTAGAGGAAGCAATCTCTCACTTTCACTCTAAGCAAAGGCACTAAGCAAAGCTTGAGCAAATTCTAGATTTCAATTTTATCAAAGTTGTGTGTTTACAAAGAAGATGAAGTTATTTATACTAAAAACCTAAAACAAATGGGCTAACCTAATACAAAAGACCCATTAATAAAAGCCCTTACAAAGATAACAAAAGAACTAAGCTAAATAAAGCATAAAACATAGAAACACGCCCAAGTTAGTGTCTAGCATGGCCAGGGCGTGCTACAAGGCACGGGCGTGCTTTTCTAAGCTTCATGAGCCTCCAAGGGTCAGACTCTAGCACGGTCAGGGCATGCTATAAGGCACGGGCGTGCTACTTCAAATGCATGCAAGAGGCAGACTCTAGCACGGTTAGGGCGTGCTACTGTAGCACAGGAGTGCCAAACCTTCAACACATGCGTGCTACTCCAACTTCACAAGCCACCAACAATATAACAAGCCTAGGAATGCCTTCAAGTTCCTCACAACACTTGTTAAACGCCACATCATGAAGTTCTTGTGTTATTTGGACTTGAACATATAAGGATATGGCTGCCCCATATCGCTTGGCTCGGCTCCGTGTAACCGGTCCACTAGGAAGCACCAACGGATCTCCTTCGTTGTTCTCCATGCTTCCTTGAGCTCCAACGACGAGTGGTGAGGAATCCGTATCAATTTCTATCATTGACTGTGTCTTCAAAGACTCATGGCATTTAATACCTCATAATGAATAAGTCGTGCCCATAATATTAAAGGCTATAACTTCAAGATATATAAGATTTAATATAATGAAAATTATTATAATAAAACAAAATAGTTATATTAGACAATAAAATCACAACAAAGAATTTAAAAATAAATAATTGAATAATAGTATATCTTATTAGCAATTTAAATTAAATAAATTCAAAAGTCAATAAAACTTAAGATCTAAATATAACAAGAACAATATTATTGTTATAATTAATTAACAAATAAATTAATCAATTCATATAACAAAAAGGCAATAATTCTTGCACAACATCTTAAATATGGATATACGATGTTGCTAAACTAGACATCAATTAACATATTCACGTCAACTATCAAAAATCAAAAAATTTTTCTTCTTCTTTAACTTAGTTATAAACATTTATATTAATTATTTCAAGGTCAGAAAACCGCACCATAAAAATTGAAAAGTACAAGTAATATAGGAATTGCACAAGTGTTAAAACTCAAGTATGTTATCAAATAATAATAATATAATAAATATATAGCATATAACATATCATAACAATTTTAGATTATCCCAAACAATTCAAACCTTATTTCAATGGACGTCCACATGATGTTTTGTGATTCTTATTTGGGAAAATTATTATTTCATCCCTGAGGTTTTACATAATTATTTAAGTAGTCCTCGACTACATAATTATTTAAATAGTCCTCGACATTTATACATATATTTATAACATCCTTGAAGTTTTCCACCGTCATATTAATTGGTCCTTCCGTCAAAAAAAATACATTTTTTCCGTTAATTTTGAGAGGAAAAGATGAAATTATCCTTTGAAAAAATAATTATTTCGTCCCTGAGGTTTGCCATAATTATTGAGTAGTCCCCGACATTTATACAAATATTTATAACTTCCCTGAGGTTTACTTTCATCATATTAATTGGTCCTTCCATAAAAAAAAAAAAAATACACTTTTTCTGTTAATTTTGAGCGGAAAAAACGAAATTATCCTTTATAAATTTTCATTGACATTATTGTCAATCTCTTTCCTTTAAAATACCTTAAACTCAAATTTTCACCATCTTCCTCAACCCAACGCGGTCTTCATTGCCACCACTGTGTCTCTGTCAAGTATCATGTCCATAACCAGATCACCAACGAAACTAAAAGGAAAAATAATTATTTCGTCGCTGAGGTTTGCCATAATTATTTAAGTAGTCCCCGCCATTTATACAAATATTTATAACGTCCCTGAGGTTACTTCCGTCATATTACTTGGTCCTTCCGTCCAAAAAACACACTTTTTGCTGTTAATTTTTAATAGAATGACCAAACTAACCTAAATCCTCTAATCAAGGAGAGGAGATAAATGGATGAAGGGTGATGATGGCTTGATTGAGTTTGGATGTTAGGTTTTAGTTTTGGTGGTGATCTGGTTATGGAGATGATAGTTTTCATTGACACGGTGGTGGCAATGAAGACCGCGTTAGGTTGAGGAAGATGGTGAAAATGTGAGTTTCATCTATTTTAGAGGAAAGATATTAATAATAATGTCAATGAAAACTTATAAAGGATAATTTCGTCTTTTCCACTCAAAATTAACGGAAAAAGTGTATTTTTTTTATGGAATGACCAATTAATATGACAGAAGTAAACTTCAGGGATGTTATAAATATTTATATAAATGTAGGGGACTACTTAATAATTATGGCAAACCTCAGGGACGAAATAATTATTTTTCCAAAAGATAATTTCGTCTTTTCTTCTCAAAATTAACGGAAAAAGTGTATTTTTTTGACGGAATGACCAATTAATATGACGGTAGCAAACCTCAGGAACGTTATAAATATATATATAAATGTCGAGAATTACTTAAATAATTATATAAAACCTCAGGGACGAAATAATAATTTTCCCTTCTTATTATTCACAGATAAGTGGACACGGCATAAAAAATAAAGTTTATGGAACAAATTCAATCAAATATAAACTATATATCAACTAGGTTTTTTGGTTATATATTTCGTATATAAAATAATAGTTAAAATAATTATGTACGAAAATAAACATACCTTTGATAATTTTAGTCAAATAAAAATTATTTTTTCTTTGAGCAATTTAATTTTGATTGTTGTAAATCACAAATCCTCACTTTAAATAATAGCGTCCTCCCTTTAAATAATTGCGGTAGAACAATCCCTTTAAATAATCGCGGTAGAACAATCATGCTAATAATATGTTATAAAATAATAGAAAAATAGGGAGAGAATTAAGGAGATAATAGAGAGAGAATACGATAGCGTCTATATTATTGATGAGAAACTATATATATATAGTTACATAAGTGAAAACCTAATAGAGTGCTACACAAATCAGGAAGATGGAGTTCTGCAGTAATTAAGAATACACAAATCAGGAAGACAGAGTTCCGAAGTAATTAAGAATAATTATTAGATTATTTTAATAATCTATGTGGTTTATGTAATTAAAAAATTGGTTCTAATTAAGGTGGCTCAAGATAATGGTTATTGGGCTTAATGGGATGAGGACCAGTTATGGTTTTAATACCTTTTTTCTGCCTTATAAAAAGATCAAGGAAATCAACATCGTAGGTTAAGAGAGTGTGACGGCTACCTCAAACATATAGCGGTGATAGGTTGTTTGAGAGAACGTGAAAAGAAAACTCCCGTTACAGTTGATAATTCTCTGACCATTAAGAGAGACATTAAGAGAGAACTTACGGACAAAATGTCAAAGTGAAAAAACATAGATCTACTATTACGGTGAGAATCGAATTGCCGCAACGAGGTAATCAGTAACTATAGATCAAAGTACGCTTCCGTTAACAGTTTTTCTATTAAATAATTTCTGGACAAAACGATCTAGATAGCATTAAAGATTTTACACAATTTTCTATATTATATATGACATCCATTTACTTCATAACATAACTAAAATTAATAATAATTCAATCTTTATGATTTTGTTTTAACAAATTTTTATATTATGAAATATTAATGCTAATCATAGATGCTCATATGAAATTTAAAGACGCTTATTTTTAAAGTTTATTTTTTATTCATAATATAAAATTATGAATTTTTGCCCTCTCTAACAAAAAATCATCTTCCGTCACTGCATATGGACACGTTTTGGTCAAGATGATAAATATCCATTTGACATCAGATTTGAGAAAATTGGATATTGAGAAAAAAGGCGCAATTAATTGAAATGAATTAACACCTGATCTAACCATAAACAATCAATTTATAGGTGGAGGACAAATAGAGTTTAAATACTGTTAGTTGATATTTTGAAACCAAGTTTTTTATAAAGATACTTTGAAACCAAGTCGGAAAATTAATTTATTATTACTTCTGTTCCATAATACTTATCGTATTTGAAAAAATTATTTATTCTAAAATACTTATCACATTTATGGTTTGGAGAATTAATAAATATTTTTCTTATGTTCACCGTTTGAATATAGCTAATAATTATTACTTTAATTTAATAATTTTTTTAAAAAATTAATATTAAATTAAAAATAATATAATCAATTTACTTAATAATATATCTTAATTAAAATAAATTTAATAATTTTTTAAAAAAACGTAAAATTTTAAATGTAATAACAGAAATAATAAGTACAGCTAGTTTTTTACGGAGACTTTTTTGGGAAATCAATGCATTTATTGCAAACATAATTGATTGATGGGATATATAACTACTTTTTTAAGCGTAGGATTGAACTAATTTCTCTTTGTTGCAATTATAGCCTCCGTGAAGAAATCGTTATAAGGGAGCTAATGCGATCATTAGTCGGACCTACATAATGATGAATTAGTCAGATAGAGATGCCATGACTTACAAACCAATATCTCTTTCAAAATAATGTTGTTTCTTCTTTTATGCTCTTCTTCTTTTGTTCTGCTTACTCGAATCCTTAATCCCCCCGGAAAAGAAACAATAATCTGAAATAGAGATGGAATCTCTACTTTGAATTCATCTTTCTAAGCCCCAAATTTGTTCATTCTCTTTGCAACGACTTGCATTGTCACCAATTTTTCTTTTTATTGCATCCCCCATCCCCCCCCCCCCCCCCCCACCCAAAAAAAAAAAAAAAAAAAAAAACATCTATGTAAAAAATACTTTAAGGTTGGAAAGCTATTTAGCTATTGATTAGCCTAAACCCAAGTCCAAGTAAGCCCACATTATTCAACTTTGACTTCATGAGTTCTAATCTCTTAGTCTTTTATTTACCTTAATCCTTTCAATTTGTAATATCATATTAGAGAAGATCAAATTTGGTTCAGTTATTCATCGGCTCATTAGTGTGGAAGTTGTGTTTTAATTTAGACTTTTGTTTGGATGTCCAGTCCCAGCGAGGCCATTCAATTTTAGGGGAAGGATTTCAAATTTTAAATTTAACCGGATGTTCAGTCCACTTGCACTCGAGGGAGAGTATTAATAATTTCACATTGTTAAAATACTACATCCATTATTAAGTTTTAGTATTAACCTATCTAGCTAACATATGAAAGTGGAAAATTAACTAGTTAATTGGTCAGTACTAACCTTTTGGTACTGGTTAGTCAAAATCAAAATAAGCCCACATTATTAAATTTTTACTTCATACATTCTAATCTCTTATCTATTCATTCAACCTATCCTTACAATTTGTAATACAAACCCTAACAAAATTAAGAAATCATATACATAAAAGAAAATACCGTGAAAGCTAGTAGTTGCACTTCAGAGTTCTTGTGTAAATTCCAATAAATGGACTTATCTAATGGGGAAAAAACATAAAAGAAAGGTAGCAACGTGGGCTTACTTGGACTTGGGCTTAGACTAACCAATAGCTAACTAGCTTTCCCAAAAAAAAAAAAAGAAAAAACTTTTATGGTCCTAATCAAGTCTTCAATATAATAATTCTTATGTAAGAAATGTGAATTTTTTTCCTATTGCCATAATCCAAAAAAAAAAAAAAAAGTTTATCTATGTAATAAGCAGTTACGGAGCTAAAATTTTTTCATAAAGGGGCGAAAATATATTTATCGTTTCATATGATGAATAAAAAATAAACCTCATTAAAAAATACTTAAAAATAGAGTAATTACATAAATAAATATATTACATATATTAAAAAATTTTTTAATGAAAACAATATAAATAACAACAAAACAATATAAATTTTTTTAGTATACACAAGGACGACATTCAATAGGAAAGAAATAATTTTTTAAAATCCACATATTAAAAATTACAATGAAAATAACTATTAGTATTTAAAATTTTAAATATGTGATTGCAATTTTAAAATTCAATCAATTCAATTTCATATTATTTTCCAAAAACTATAATAGAATCATGAATTATATATTAAATCTATCTCTTTGAATAAATTAAATATCATATGTGTTTATTTAATAAATTTAGAGTTTTAAAGTTTTTTCAAGTTGTTCAATTTTGATTAAATAACCAATAATAAATAATTGCAATATAAATTTGTAATATTATTATATATTTTAATATTTACTTGAACTTTATGTATTCATAAAAAGGAATCAAATTCAAAAATAAAATTTAAAAAAAGAATGTAAAATTAAGTAATCTAAAATTAAGATTAATGTTATAAGTCATTCTACGGTAACAAAAAAATAATTTATGAAAATTATGGGACCTTCTGTGCTTTTTTATATATATTTAAAATAAATGTTATTTTTATATATAATAACTAATTAAGCTAAAACTATGTAAAAATTAAACTTTTTATATATAAGAACTAATTAAAACTATGTAAAAAACTAAAAATTTTGATCGATCAAGGGCCATAACACTAAGCCAACAAATTTATCATGGAGATTTGCATATTATAAAATTGGCACTAAGCCAGCGCCCCAATAATAAAATTCATGATTGTACATTCATATTCAATTTGGTTGATTTAGTTGGAATTCTTATATGATAAAATTTTTATACCAAATGATTTCTTGTGAACTATATTGAGATTTTGTTCATTCCACTAAGTTAACTGCACATGGGTTTGTTTGAAATGCTACTTAACATTTATTGTGGCTCATAAGGCAAGCATGCAAAAGTCTATAAAAAGTAAAAATGTAAAGTCTTCATTTATAATTACATACTCCGTCCAAAAATACGTGTGATTAAGAAAATAATTAATATTTTTTAAATTATAATAAAATATTTATTAATTTGACTAAATTAGTTTTAGAAAATCTATAGGTAAACAAAAAAACTATATTAAAACGATTTATATTTATGTACAGAGAAAATATCATCACAAATTTTTATTTTCTCTCTTCTCCACGTAATAACTAGCCACATGCTTGTGCTACACACAATTTTTAATAAATATTAATTTTTAATATTAAATTCTGACTTTTGTTTATTTTTTAATATTTATATAATTTATTTTATAAATAAATAATTTTATAATTTATAATATTCAAATTTAATTTGATAAATATAGTTATATATTTTATAATATTCATAAGCTCGTAATCGATTTATATCTATATAAATATATAATTTCTAGAGTCTAAATACTTAGGTGGCAATATGTTAGAATATGAAAGTGGTGATATGATATATTATTTTTTCTTATAATTAATATCTTTTATATTTAAATAAAATTAAATATTCTTTATTAAATAATGGAGTTACAATTAAACTAATAAGATTTTACTATAATTAATATATAATAAATATAAAATTTTTCTATTAAACAGTTTTTATTCTATCCAAAAAAACTAATGGAGTTATACCAGATTCATAGTTAGTAAAAATTAATTAAATAATATAATTAGATTAACAAATAGAATTAAAATATTAATTTCAATTCAATTTGTTAAATATTTTTACACTTCATTTAATTTATTTGAATATATGAGAATTTCAAAGAGAAAAAATAAATAATTAACTAAATATATCAATTGAATAATAATAATTTATTTAAAATAATTAATTGTTCTAATTAATATTTCAGTTCAATATTTGAGAATTTAAAAAAGAATTTAAAATTCTACCTTCCATCATTTAATCAAAAGTACATAAGCAAATTATTTAAATTTAAGCAATGCAAATATAAATCAAAATAATTTTCTTAAAAATTACATTTAATTTAATTAAAAAAATATAAAATTATACAATCCGCGCATCACGCGGGTACAAGACTAGTTCATATTAAATTTGAAGTTCATTGGCCTCATAAAATAATTGCTAATAAAATTATTTTTTTAAAATAATATTTTTATGAGCATTTTATTTATGGCTATTTAGTTATGTATTCACCTTAAATTATATATATCATAAAATATAAAAAATGATTATGCGCTTAATTGTCATTTTATATTTCAACATTAAATACTACCAAAATTTTATCAAACATTAATAGTAATCAACTAATCTCTATCAGCTGTCAGCAAGTAATTATCAATGATCGCTGTCAACTATGAGAGATCACTATGTTTATTATTCTAGGACATTTTTTTTCCCAGTTGAATTAGGTCAAGTTATGTGTTATAATTGATCACTAAGTTTATTATTGTTTATTATTATTGAATTAGGTCAAGTTATTGATGTGTTATAAATGTAGGACAACAACCTCATCAATTCAAGTTTGTTTGCGTGTTTGTATAAAAATTGAGAATGAATATTAGTAATTCCTAAAACAATTAAAATTAAATTACTCTGCTTCGTCCCTCGCATTAATTGTTTTTTAGTCAATTTGAAAGGATAAAAAACAATGAGAGATAGATTTGAGCAACGCTGTAAAAAAATGTTTAAATTTTCAAACATCAAACCAGATCATTAAATAAATACTAAACAATGGATTTATGCATAATTGTAATAGGTCGTTTTCACTTAGGACCCATTGGGTATTACTTGTGGAGCGAAAAAGGATTTGACTCACCAACCTATCACTTGACTACCGACCAGGGTTATCTTTTTAGAGTAATCATATATAATCTTCTGATTTTAAAAATAAATTAGATGAATTTACGTATTTCGCGTGGTTGTATATATTTGTACGTAGCATGTAGAGAAAATCTACTATCAAATTCTAAATATGCATATGCAAATCATAGTTGTTCGATAAGGCATAACCTTTGGATCCAAATAGCTTCTTTGTTAGATGTATGCCCAATCCAAGGGCCATACCATTGAAAAAATTCTCAGCCGGTTGTTTCAATTTTATTCTAAATTTAATTTAGGTACCTTTGAACTTGAATATTACGCATTTTAAATTCAAATTTTACTCGATTTAATGAATAAAAAATTACTTTTATGGGATCCATATCTCTCTCACGGTCAAGTTAACCCAAGAAATGGATTAACCCAAAACACATTGTTTCAAATTTCTTTCAACTCATCGCACCACTCTATTCCCTGTACTATTGATCACATTTTCAATTATTGTCTAGCAAAAATAAGACAATAATCGCATTCTCATTAATTGTAACCGTCAATTAATTTTACCATTTAACCAATTTTCTTGTGCAAAACGAAAAGAAGAAAATTCTCTATTTGAAATTCTCTTTAAGTAGTATTTAAAATAAATTAAAATTGTTGTGGAAATTGGGCTTTTCCAACAAATTAAAAACAATTTGTGAATTACTGTACTGAGTAACTACACCAGGTAAATTCTCAGATAAGTGGAGGAGTCACAAACGGTCTCACTTAAAATCCACTTGCCTTGGACTAAATTCGTGTCGTTTGACAGAATTTACCTAGACATGCAATTAATCAGACAATAACTACCAAAATATTTTTGCCCAACAATAGCTATTAAATAAATAAATACAAAGCAATAAATAAGAGAGAATTTCAAAATTTTAATGAGGTTCGGCCAATTTTGCCTACGTCCTCGGACACTACCAAATTTATATTTCACTAAAGAAATATAAAATTGAGAGAGGAGAGAAACTTGTTTAACCCATTAGGTATTGGAAGACAAGTTGGGATGATTAAAATGAAGAAAGTATGCTCCCTTTTATAGCCAAAAGGAGCCCCTCTCCCTTCCTAAAATCTCGATGTGGGATATTTGCCACATAACCAACAATCTCCACCTTAGCAAAAATCCCACCAATGCAAGCTTCTGCTCGATCTCTCACAAAGTTGCAATGTCTACAAATGCGCCTGGTCGTGCCAAGCTTCAATTTTTAACAATATTAATCAAGTCCAAACAGTTTTTGAACTTGACAGCTGTCATCACTTTTGTAACATATCAGCAGGATTCTCAGCAGTCTGAATCTTCTAGAGTTGAACCTGTCCTTCCTCCAGAATTTCTCTAACAAAATGAAATTGAACGTCGATATGCTTCGTCCTTGCATGATAAACTTGGTTCTTTGCCAAGTGAATAGCACTTTGGCTATCGCAATGTACAACGATGTTGTTTTGCCTAATTCCCAATTCATCAAGCAATCATTGCAGCCAAATTGCTTCCTTCACAGTCTTTGTAATTGCCATATACTCTGCCTCTGTTGTAGACAAAGCCACTGTTGACTGTAAAGTAGACTTCCAACTAACTGGTGCTTTTGCAAAAGTAAACACATAACATAACCAATAGTTGATCGACATTTATCCAAATCACCAGCATAATTAGAATCACACTATCCGACTATGCATTGACCGTTATTCTTATCCTGCTCAAAAATCAATGCAATATTCACGGTGTTCAGAAGGTACCGCAGAATCCATTTCACAGCTTGCCAATGATCCTTGCCAGGATCATGCATGTATCTGCTCACAACTCTAACTGCTTGTGCAATGTCTGGTCTTGTACACACCATAGCATACATCAAGCTACCTACAACAGTTGCATAGGGAACTTTTGACATGTATTCCCATTTTGCATCATTTTTTGGCGACTGAGCTGCACTGAGTTTGAAATGAGGAGCAAGAGGTGTACTAACAGTATCGTTTTTAGATATTGCTTCTAATTCAGACAAAGTCTTCCCAATTTCCTATCTCTGGTTATCTCCACGCTGAGAATCCTTTTTGCTTCGCCCAGATCTTTCATTTCAAATTCTTGATTCAATTGATTTTTCAAATTCTCAATTTCTTCTTTATTCTTTGAAGTTATCAGCATATCATCAACATACAAAAGTAGATAAATGAAAGAGCCATCTTGTAGCTTGCGCAAATACACACAATGATTGTGTTTACTTTTTGTGTACTTCTGCCCTTGCATAAACTTATCAAATCGCTTGTACCACTGCCTCGGAGATTGCTTCAATCCGTAAAGCGATTTTTCAAGTTTGCATACCGTATTTTCCTTTCTAGCAACTTTGAATCCTTCTGGCCGAGTCATGTAGATTTCCTCTTCTAGATCTCCATGTAAAAACTCAGTTTTTACATCCAATTGAACTAATTCCAAATCAAACTGTGCTACCAAGGCTAACAAAATCCGAATAGAGGAATGTTTTACAATTGGAGAAAACACTTCATTATAATCAATTCCCTCTGTCTGAGCGTAGCCTTTAGCGACCAACCTTGCCTTATAGTGAATACTGTCTCTGTCAGGAAATCCTTCTTTCTTTGCATATACCCATTTGCATCCGATCACCTTCTTTCCCATTGGTGGATCAACTAAGTTCCACGTCTGATTCTTATAAAGGGACTTCATTTCATCTTCCATAGCCTTTCTCCACTTTACTTCGTCTGAAGTTTTGATAGCTTCATTAAAAGTGGATGGAATGCTATCATCTGCAATTGAAGATGCATAGGCCACCATATCATCAAAACGAGCAGGCTTTCTTATAGATCTTCTTAGCCTATCAACTGTAATTGACTCAGTTGTTGTGGAGGTTCTTGGAGTTGAACCTCCTCTTTATCTGAACCTCCTTCCACCTCAGGAGTTTCTACGGGTTCAGTACCTGCCACTGGGATTTTTCTATCAAACTCCACATGTTGTGGAGTATCCTCCACCTATTGTGAAGTACCATCTAACTGCTCTAATGTCACCTTTTTTAACATGGTAGATTCATCAAAAGTGACATCTCTGCTAAAGATTATTTTCTTTGATTCTGTACACCATAGCCGATAGCCTTTAACACCTGTGCTTATCCCCATGAAAATGGCTTTCTTAGCTCTTGGATCCAGCTTCGATTCCTTAACATGATAGTATGCAGTGGAACCAAATACATGTAAGGAATCATAATCATTAGCAGGTTCTCCACACCATAACTCTAGAGGTGTTTTTCCACCAATAGCAGTTGATGGTAATCGATTAATGAGATGGCACGCATATGACAAAGCCTCAGCCTAAAATTTCTTGTCTAACCCAACATTAGACAACATACACCAAACTTTCTCTAGCAACGTTCGGTTCATGCATTCTGCCACCCCATTCTGTTGTGGTGTATTTCTAACTATGAAGTGCTGAACAATGCCTTTATCTGCGCAGATTTTATCAAAAGCATCATTTTTTTATTCTCCTCCATTGTCTGTTTGGAGACATTTGATGCATCTGCCAGTTTGAGTTTCCACCAATTTTTTCCATTTAGTGAAAATTCCTAGCACTTCACCTTTTGACTTCAAAGTATACACCCAAACCCTTCGAGAGAAATCATCAACAAAGGTCACACAATAATGTTTGCCACCCAAAGAAGCCGCTGTAGAGGGTCCCCATACATCAGAGTGAACACAGTCCAAAATACCCTTGGTATTATGGATTCTGGTGCCAAATTTCACTCTTAACTGTTTTCCTTTGGTGCAATGCTCACAGAAGTCCAACTTGCAGATTTTGACATCTTTTAATAATCCCTGATCTGACAATCTTTTCAAGGATTTTTCACCCGCATATCCCAAACGCCTATGCCACAATTTGGTTGTTTCCAACCCTTTGTCATCACTAGAAACAATTGCTGCTGTCGATCCAATAATTGTATTACCTTGATAGTAGTACAAATTATTCCTTCTCCGAACTCCTTTCATCACCACAAGCGCACTTGAGATGACTTTCATCATTCCATCTTTCGCAATTATAGTGAGTCCTTTTGATTCTAGGACTCCCACTGAAATGAGATTCTTTGTCAAACTCGGTACATATCGAACATTAGTCAGGATCTTGATTGACCCATCATGATTCTTCAAATAGATTGAACCAATCCCTTCTGTGAAGCAAGGAACATTATTTACAGTATAGACAACTTCATTTTCAAGTTCTTTAAAGTCAAAAAACCAATCCCGATAGGGACTCATATGATGACTGCATGTGGAGTCTAGCAGCCATACCTCACCACAGCTTGTCAAATTTGCTGATGAATTGTCTATAGATGCCATGATAGCTAATGAGAAATCTGAATCTGCATCATCATACCCAGCTATGTTTGAATCAATGACAGCTTTGCCTTTGGCTTTCAACTTTGGACAATCTTTCTTCTAGTGACCTTTCTCACGACAAAAGGCACACTCATCTTTTTCAACTCTGGCTTTTGAATGGGATCTACTTTTCTTTCCCCCTTTCTTTTGGCTTCGTGAATGGCCTCTAACACCAGAACTTCTACTTCAGCTGCCTTCTCCTTCTTTTCTATCTTTTTCAATTCATGGTTGTAAAGATCAGCACAAACTTCACTGAAAGTCGCATCTTTATTCCTGTGGATTAGAGTCGTTGTAAGAAAGTCAAATTCATCAGGAAGAGAAGCTAGCAATAACAATGCCAAATCTTTGTCTGCAAATGTCACATCCAAATTGAACAAATCTGCCACCAACTGATTAAACTTTCTGATGTGTTCATTCATAGTGGTACCAGGAACATAATTGAAGCGATAAAATTTCTTTTTCATGAAGAGTTTGTTCTGATTGTTTTTCTTCAAAATTTATCCTCCAATACCTTCCAGAATCTGTTTGCAGAAGTTTCTTTCGAGAAAGCATATTTTTACTCTCTAGAAAGACATGACCGAATTGTACCACATGCCAGACAATTGATGGTGCTCCATTCACTCTCCTCTATCTCGTTTGGTTTCTTTTCTTCAATAGCAACATCTAGACCTTGCTGAAAGAGAGAGTCTAGAAGTTCACTCTACCACATGCCGAAATGACCGGTGCCATCGAAAATCTCCACTGTAAATCTTGCATTTGATACAGCATTTCTTACTAAGGTTGATGTTGTAGTTGGTGTGGTATTTTTCTTTCCATTTGCCATTTCTGCTTTAAATATTTAATAGCTATAAAATCAATTTTCAAAATACGGAACACAACCAAGGAACCTTTTTTATGTGGTAGATCAGACTATGCTGCAACCACAGTGAATACTTAGTAACCTTGGCTCTGATACCACTTATTGTGGAAATTGGGCTTTTTCCACCAAATTAAAAACAATTTGTGAATTACTGTACCGAGTAACTACAACAGGTAAATTCCCAAATAAGTGGAGGAGTCACAAATGGTCTCACTTAAAATCCACTTGCCTTGGACTAAATTCGTGTCGTTTGACAGAATGTACCTAAACATGCAATTAATTAGACAATAACCACCAAAATATTTTTGCCCAACAATAGCTATTAAATAAATAAAGACAAAGCAATAAATAAAAGAGAATACCAGAATTTTGACGAGGTTCAGCCAATTTTGACTACTACCTCAGACACTACCAAATTTATATTTCACTGAAGAAATATACAAATTGAGAGAGAAGAGAAACTTGTCTAACCCACTAGGTATTGGAAGACAAGTTGGGATGATTAAAATGAAGAAACTAGGCTCCCTTTTATAGCAAAAAGGAGCCTCTCTGCCTTCCTAAAATCCCGATGTGGATATTTGCCACGTAACTAACAAAAATAAGACAATAATCGCATTCTCATTCACCCAAATTGTAACCGTCAATTAATTTTACCATTTAACCAATTTTCCTGTACAAAACGAAAAGAAGAAAATTCTCCATTTGAAATTCTCTGAAGCAGTATTTATTCTCTAAAGCAATATTTATTATTAATTTCTCTATTTGAAATGGTGTGTTTTGGGTTAACTTATTTATTGGGTTAACCTATTCGAAGTCCCCTTGCTGTATGTGATATAAGATTATCTAAAGCAAATAAAATAGAAGAAATATTTGTGAAAAGAAATAAGTCACAAAATTTTTAACCCCTAAAATTATGTCAAATGCAAGATCCAGTTAAGTTAAGATATCCAAAATGTTCTCCAAATGTCAATATTAAACTTATGAGAAGTAAAATAAACTTTTAAGCAAGAAAATAAGCTCAAGAGCTAAAAATTATAAATAAACAATTCTAAAACAAAACGAAAGTAAAGATAAAGACATAACCAACATTCACTTGTGTTCAAGTTATATCAACCAAAGTTATGAATAGAGTAGCATCGAGGTTAATGAACAAAATAGCGTAAATAGAAAACTTAATACATATTTACATCATTTTACACAATAAATGTATTACGTGTTTGCCTTTATATCTAAAATAAAAAGTTAAATCTCTTTGATCTTTGCTTTTCCTATATAGAATAAAATGAAAATAATGTTTGAAAACAATAATGTTACCATGTACCACATAGCTGAGTACAAATTAGAATTGGGGAGATCAAAGAGGAAACAATATCTCTCTTTTTCAAATTCACATGCTAAAAAAAAAAGGTGATTCGACAGGAAAAGATATATAAATAAATTTTATCAAAATAAAAGCACAATTTATAAGATTAGGATTACAAAAATATTATATATAGCCATAGTAATTGTAAAACGTAACTGACTTATGAGAAATTAAAACACTCTTAACATACTTAGCGATAAATCAAGAGTAGAGCTAGGAAAAATGAGTTGAGGAGCCAAAAGAAATTTTTTAAGAGGGTCAAATATAATTTTTCTATATTTTTAAGGATCAAATTTAATTTTCCATAAGAAATTTTTTTACTTGGGGTGGCCTGGGCACCTTAGGCCTCCATTGAGCTCCGCTCTATCCATGACATTATAAGTGACTCTTAGTTTGTATCAAAGTCAGTAATATATTTCTTTGATCTCTTTCCATCTTTGCCAACAGAAAAATGAACTATTTCTCCTACACCCTTTGACTTCACAAAAGATATAACCACATGTCCTTCAATATCATCACCAACACTTTGAACATCAACTTTTGCAAAATCCCTCTAATATAATATATATATTTTGTAAGATTGTTTGGAGAGAGAGAAAGAAAGATTAACAACTAGAATTAAAAATACAAGAAAAATTCGGTAAAATTTAATTAAGAAAGAGAGATTATTGGTTGTACGTTACAAATCTATAGAATCTTATATGTCACATAAAAGATATTTTGTCAAAACTTTTAACTCCGTGTTTAAACCTTTTATACCAAAACCAAAGTGAGTCTAACAAGTATAGGAAGTAACATAGTATCATCCGATTTATGGGGATAGGAAAAAAATCCTTTTAGTACTAAACTCAGATTAATTTTTGGTTGTCCAAACCAAAGAGCATAAATTTTCCACCTACTACAATAAACTTTTTCCAATTTATGCACAATTATCATTTAGATAAAGAGAAGCCATCTTTTCTCTTTAAAAGCTACAAATTTTCTCAGCTAAATTAAAAACAAATATTGAAATGTTAGAGAGTCTCCTTCTTCTAAGGAAGCTTCCTGTCAATGATAAAAAATAAAAATAATAATTCTCCTTTATATATAAAATTAAATAATAAAATATTAATTAGATTCATGGATCAAACTTTTAATTTTTGGTATCAAAGTATAGAGATATATCCTCGTTTTTTTTTTTTTTTCAGTCTTCAAATTTTTTTTTTTTTTTTTTATAATTTTATTGTGGAGAAGTATATAGAAGAAATATGAGTACAAATTGATACCATATGAAAAAAAAAAAGAAAAGAAAAAGGAGATATATGAGCTTAATTGGTCAATATTCTCAATTTTGTTGTATCAAATGTCAACGACCGAACAGAATGAACAAAGTTTGATCAACAGTCAAATCAGCATTTTGAAGTTCAAACTTCAAACCCATCTTTTGGCAGATACTTCTGTTTAGAAAACTCCCAAGATGATTGTAATTGGTAAACCTACCTTACAATGAATATTATTTTTTAGTTGTAAGATCTTTTGGATTTGAATGTCAAAAGGAATATTTTATGCAGGGATGGTATTGGTGGGTGCACTAAGATTTACAGTTGTGCACAAGATTTTCAATGAAGTGATATGAAAAATGAGATTACTTGATTTATTTCAATGAAGTATAATTTGAACTTGTTGGAATTCTACTTACCATAATGATTATAATTGGCTATTTGGGTAATTGTCCTTCGATACTTATATACCTTTCTTTTTCTTTTTTAACTCTAATCAATATCATATTCTAACATTTTTATATTAAATTTATTTGGACGCGATTTATAGATGTATTCATGGATCAAACTATTCAAAACAATCGATCCTAATATATTTTTTGAAAATATTAAAAAGAGAGAAGAAATTTCTCTTGGTGTTCTTCTAAACTTTGTTGGCCAAATCATCATTTTGTATTCATTTAGAATGTGGTTTGAATTTAATCTGCCATTTATGTCTTTCTTAGTACAAGAGGGAAGTCAGGAATTTAAATTAAAATAGATAACCTTAAGCACCAAAGTTAAAGGGGAAAAGTAGTTAAAATAACAAAATTCGTGAAAGACAAAGAGTTGCAAAATGTTTTCTTTTTATCGTTCTGTTTGAAAAAAAATTAGTAATTTTTTATATTTGTGTTATTTGTTTTTGATTCACTGGGATGCCTGTGGTGGGGGGAGGGACTTGGGACCGTGCCTCCAAATTCCAGAATTTTTTTTTTTTAAATTTTGATTTATAATTTAGTATATATATATTTTTTATTTTAGTCCTTTAACTTTTAAAAAATTTATTTCGGCCGACAAATTTTAGAGTTTGGGTCTGCACCTGCTCAAAAGTTCGAAATAACGCAATTCTTTTTATGAGAATTTTACGAGTACTCATATTATATGATTTATCAATTCTAATTTTGTTTGGATAAAATATTAAAGAAAAAATTTTGAATTTGAATTTATTTAATATATATTTACTGCTTGACTTAGAATGTAAATATTTAAAAAAAAAAAGAAAAAAAAAATCGAAAGTCTTGCTGGCGACCATCTCACCGAAAAATAAAAGGGATAGTTTACCTAATGCTATTACGATTAGACAATTAACATAAATGGTGCCTCTAATATAAAATATATTGTTCATACATATTAACCATAATAATATTACTGATGGACCCAAACTTGTCGTGTTAAGAACAAATAACCCGCAGCTATATACATACTTCACCCAATAACAGCAAAATGGATGCTCATGGCGGCTCTTTTACACTTCGCGATGATTTATTATTAGGAAAAATAATTATTTCGCCTCTGAGGTTAAGTAGTCTCCGATATTTATATAAATATTTATAACATTTTTGAGGTTTATTTTTGTCTTATTAATTGGTCTTTCCGTCCAGAAAACACATTTTTTCCATTAATTTTGAAAGGAAAAGACGAAATTATCCTTTATAAGTTTTCATTATTTCGTCTATGAGGTTTGCCATAATTATTTAAGTAGTCCCTGACATTTATATAAATATTTATAATATCCTTGAGATTCACTTTCATCATATTCTTTGATCACTCGGTTCAAAAAATATACATTTTTCTGTTAACTTTTAATAGAATGACCAAACTAACCCTAATTTTTAATAGAATTTTGATTGCATGTATTGAAATGAAAGCTTGTATTTACAAGGAATGTAAATAAACAGTGCCCAGGAAAAATAAAAATAATGCTTAGAAAATTAAATTGCTTAACTCGTTAGAGAGTTTAATTTGATTGTTGAATTTGTCGGAGAATTTTTAGTTGCCTCTTGTTAGGATTCCCTTGCTCCTTTTATAAGCTTCGCAGGTGGTTAGCAAAAAGATCTACTGACACACGTTTCCATTAGTTTCTTTAGTGTTCCACCTCCCTGTACGTGAACAACCGCATAAAGAGTGTTTGCTCAATTGCAGATCACGTCTTCTTTATCTCTTTCTTTTAATTAATTAATCAATTAACAATATTAATTGGGTCCCAATAAAATCCAAGCCAAATCCAAAATATAAAGCTTAAATTTAAAAACTTACAAAATGGGTTCAACAATTGTCCCCATATCAAGTTGGCCTCATAGATTATGCTTAATATGTTAGCCTCTTTTGAAAATCCAAACCATTTTATAATTTAAAATTTTAAAAATTAAAAATTAAAATACAATTTCACAATCACACTTTTTGCAGACTCCTAAATATTAATACTACCCAAAAAAAAAAAAAAAAAAAAAAAAACACTCCATTCATCTTATCTTCCAGCATTCTGTGCCGTCACCAACAAAGAATCCTAAGACTGAGAATTGCAGAATGAATATCGGCCAAGGTATTATAATCCACTGCTTCGCCACTTTCTTTCATTCGCCACCATCAAAACACAAATTGATTTTTTTTTTTTTTTATTTATATACTTGTGGAGTTCATCTTTTGTCGTTGGCCATTAATTAATTGCCATCATCCTTGTTACTTTCCACCTCTGAACATGTAAGTTCTATCTTTCTTTCTTTTTTTAATTATATATATATATATAAAATAATATACATTTTTTTAATAAGTATAATAGATAAGTGGATTTTTTTCTAGATGGCAGTGAATTTGTCAAATGAGAATTAATGATTTGGTTCCTATGTTTTGTCTCTGATGAATTTTTGAAGAATCATAGCCATGGAACCAATAAAAAATTATTCTATAGGCACCAAATTTTCAATATCAACTCCACCAGCAACATTTTTTTCTAGATTTTGGCACCAGTGAAAACAATTTCCTATCCTGACTAAGGGAAAAAACTAGTTCCTCTGAGATAGAATATAAATAATATACCTTTAATTTTCAGCTAATAGGTTCTACTGCTTCATTTGCTAACTCCTTGGGCGGTGCCCTTGCTAATGCACTAGCTCCTCAAGTAAGTTCCTCTGCTAAACTTTGCACCATTTCTTTCTATCATGTTCTCTCCATGGACATCTGCGACTGGTTCCACAGTCTCTCTATTAGCTATTTCCAGATATGTTTTTTCAAATTAAGGCGACTCCTATGACTCATACGTCGGCAGTCTCCTCTTTTTCACTAATTAAGATTCAGATATTCCATCTATCTGTTCTCCACAGGTATGTTCTCTATCGCACCTGCTTATCTTTGTTGGATCCACTTGCTTATGCTTTGCAAATGGCTCCTCTTCTAATTTTATTTGTTGTTATTATTGAGATTGAGGATCCATTACCTGAGATTTACTCCTTTTTTTCGAGTGATCTACATTCTTCTTCTCAGGTACATGCTTGGATAAAAAGCTATAAGGCACACTCCTTTACTATTTCATAGCACCAGTGGACCTGATACCAGTTCAAATATACGAACCTTGATTATCCCTTTTTCTTTTGGGATTTGTGTGAATATATTTAAAGCCGTGAATTGGCCTTTACACATTTATGGCATAAACGACCAGTAGGCCTATTTAATTTATTCATGATTGTCATGAGATCAGCTATATCACCTACCTATATTATTGTGTTACATGCTACATGTGACCTTTCTTAATGGGACCGTGGGATCAGCCCCACTACATTCATTGCTGATGATCCTTCATTTCTCACTTGGTGGGATAGTACTCCTTGAGGAAACGACTACTGACATTTCTCTTGTGCGACTCTCCTGTACTACTTGATAGCCAATCAACATTTCCTCTAGGACCTTGTAAGTAAAAATAGTTGTGATTTTTTGTTTCAGCTTAAGTTTTAACAGGCTGCTAACATATGTTAATCTTGGATCCTCAGGTGTGTTGAGGTTGATTTCCTCCAAGGGATCCTAGACTCCTGTAAGAATGTCATCCAACTTTGGTAATGCAGGGCTAAGCTCATACAACTGGACTTCTTCCCTGAAATTATCTACCAGCTCTTCTTCAAATATCACTTCAGCCCCATCAACTTCCTCCGACTCTTCCATAGCTAACCTGTCAAACAGTTGCTGCAAATAAGCTTTTGAGATGGCAGCTATAACTGCTACCATCTCCTTATTAGTATATGACTTAATAGTCATGGAGCTTTGAGACATTAGTCTCCCACCTCCGCCTTTTGTAAGGCACGATGGCTAATGATGGTGTTGGACCAACTCCAGAGGTCTTTACAGCTGATGAGCTATCAGAAGATGTGCTAGGATCCTTTGAAGCTTCACTAATTAAACACTCTAGTTGTTTTATAGGTCAAGCTCCCTCTGAAAACTTCTATTGTCAATATTGTTGTGACTCTTTAGGTGTCTTCAAGGACTTCGAATTAACCTGCAGCTTCTTTAATTGATCAATGATACTCCTCAGATCTACTTCAACAGCGTGATAGATGCCACAGGTGGGAAAGGATCCTCATTAATAAATATATGCTCTTTGTAAGGAAATCTCAACACTCCTCTGTTAATGCGATCCTGTAGAGCATTCTTGAAATTTCAACAGTTATTGGTATTATGGTTCCAGGAATCATAGTACTTACAGTATTGCTTTCCCTTCATCTCCTCTTCCGTTGGTAGCTTATGACCAGATGGAAGAGATATAAACTTTTCCTTCAGTAAGAAATCAAAAATCTTATCAGTCTTAGAAACATCAAATGTGAATTGAGTCTCTGAACTAGATTTCTTCTTCTGAGGAGCCGTCTTTATTAGAGCTCTAAGGTTTGGACACACAAAGCAACCTGCATTCACCAAGTGAGCCACAATTATTTCTGATGAAGCTCTTGATAGTAAGTTCCTAATGAGCTTCTTTTCATCTATGATTCTTCTTTCAGCAGCTCTTCATATTCTGTTACCTTAGTTGCCAGCTCATAGAAATCTCTAAACTCCATCCCTTGGAATTTCTTCCTCAATTTGAAGTCCAAGCCTCTCTAAGCCATATTGACAAACTCGTGTTTAGTGAGAATGCCTTACACCTATTCCTCAGCTTCTTAAATCTTGTAATAAATGAGTCAGCCATCTCTCCACTTCTTTGCGTCAGTTTGGATAACTCGGCCACACAAACCTCTATCTCAGATCTAAAGAACTGGTATGAAAGAGACTCTCCATCTCATACCATAAATTGATTGAGTTCCTCGGAAGTGTTGAATACTAGGTGAAAGCTGTACCTATCAAGGAAACAATCAAAACTTATAGTTAGCAAAATTCTCTAGATTCACAAGTCCCTATATTGGATGGTGAATCTGGCTATATGCTCCATGGTCAATTGTCCATCTTCTCTAGAGAATAGTGTGAAGTCTGGAATTCTGTACCCCTTGGGATAAGGGTTCTTTGTGTTGATGGTTTCTATATAAGGCTTCACAAACTCTAGGTGGCCAACCTGCCTGAGGCCAGGCCCATACAGCTCCTGCACAGCGTCCCTCAAAACATCCATGGTGACTTAGGGAATTTGAGGAACATGGTTCCTACCGCTTGAGGCACCATAGTGCACCAGTGTATGTATTCTGGGGAGCTGCATTGAAGGCAAACCCTTTAGTTCCTTGGCTTCCTCCTATGCCTGTCAACGACTGAGGAGCATGAGAAACCTCAGCCTCATAAACACCTGGGTGATTCATATGACTAGTGGTCCCAAAAACAACATTTACTATAGGCCTAGACAGGTGCCTTTGATCAGTGGTGCATTGGCTCCTCTTTTTGATGTGGTGGTTGATACCTCTCTTCAGTAAGAGCACGACCACTGTCAGTGGCCCCCAAGGGACTTTGAGGTGGTTGGCCCCCGAGTTCTTTGGCACACTTGGATGAAGATTCGTTCCCCTCCTTAGCAGAAGACTTGGCAGTAGGAGATTGATTGATGAGTTAGTTCACAACATCAATCTTCTTTCCTGTGACCTTAACTTCATGGTTTGTAGTAATTGGGACATCATCTGACTATTATTCCTCTATGCTTCCAGAATTGCCTTCACATTAGAAGAACTAAAGTTAATGACAACATCATCAGAAATAGAGGTGTTTTACCTGAGTGTTTATTGAGGTCGTCGGAGGTAAGTGCAATTTTTGGGGGATTTTGAGTAGGAGAGTTGATTTCTCCTTCCTCATAAGGAGATGTTCCTCATTCAGGGCTTCCAAAGCCTACTCTCGTAGGTCCTCCATTCGAATCTAGAAACCCGGCAATAGTTTCGTTTTCAATAACAGGACGAGTTTTTCGAGTCATGGTGTTCTCTCAAAAGTCAAGTGAAAAATGGAATGCACAAAAATAGTCCCACTAGCCGTGCCACTAAAGATTATTGGTTCTTTTTTTTAGAAAAGAGCAACAAATCTGCTGATTGACAACTTGGGTTGTGAATTAATTATGTGCATGCCAGGTGTGTGGAGTACACCTACTGAAAAATAAAGTGCGCTCGATCTAACTTCTAAGTTGTGGATTTGGTTCCACGGTATACACTTCACCAGTTGTGCGATTGAAAAAAATTTGAGCAGAGGAAATTATAAAGAGAGTTTGATTTCTTGAAATGTATATAGAATTTTGATTGCGTGTATTGAAATGAAAGCTTGTATTTACAAGGAATGTAAATAAATAGTGCTTAGGAAAAATAAAGACAATGCTTAGAAAATTAAATTGCTTGACTCATTGGAGAGTTTGATTTGATTTGTTGAATTCATTGGAGAATTTTTGATTGCCTCTTGTTAGGGTTCCCTTGCTCCTTCTATAAGCTTCACGGGTGATTACCAAAAGTATCCACGGACACACATTTCCATTAGTTTCTTTAGTGTCCCACCTTCCTGTACGTGAAAAACCACTTAAGGAGTGCTTGCTTAACTGCAGATTAGATCTTCTTTATCTCTTTCTTTTAATTAATTAATTAATTAATTAATAGAAATTAATTAATCAATTAATAACCAAAAATAATATTAATTAGGTCCCAATAAAATCCAAGCCAAACCCAAAATATAAAACCTAAATTTAAAAACTCACAAAATGGGTTCAACAAGGTTCAAGTAGCATAATAAGATATCATCTACAAGGATAAGGAATAATGTTATTTTTTGTGCTTGAATTTGTGATTTTTTTTTTTCAATTTTGGTGTTTGCACGGAAAATGCTATTAATTGAATGTCTGAACTTTTAATTTTTTTTCAATTTAGTGTCTCTTGATAGAGTACAATCGGAATATACATTAGGACTATGTGAGCCCACTTTTACCTAATTGAACGCTTATTTAGCCAAACATTTAATATTACATCATGATGCCAACATGGCAACTGTTTAGAAATTGTCATAGTAATCTCATTTAATTATCATAATAAATAAAATTAGTATATATATATATATATATATATATATATATATATATATATATATATATATATATATATATATATATATATATATATATATATATATATATATTTTATTGAAATTCAAGTTGTCCAGCTAGGTAAAAGTGGGTTTCACAAAGTCCGTACGCTCAATTAATAGTTTTTTCTATTCAAACACCAAAATAGAAAAAAAAAATCATAAGTTCAGATACAAAAAATAACATTATCCCCAGGGATAATGGGGACTGAGTATTAGGTTTTAATCCAATTTGAATTAAGAATAGATGATTGTTTCTTTCAAATCTAAATGAACTAAAGAAAAAGAAAAGATTTGAACTAGTAAAATGAAAATCAAGCTATCTAGATTAATGTATTCAAGTAAAAGAAAACATTAGTTTTGGGAATGATACCATTGAATATCTATATCTGATTTAAGTTTCCATTTTTAATCCATTAGGAGATGCATCTTGAAGGGAAGGAAAACGTGCCGAGATCATTAAAATACCTACTTTCGTGGTTTAGTGATGATCTCAACCCATTAGTCTTTGTGATTCTCCCTAATTCCTTAAGGTATTAGCTCATTTCTGAGTCTATTTTTCAGGTTTTCATATGGGTCAATCCAAAGAGAGGTTTCACCTTTTGATTCTTCACCCTCTCTTTCATATTCATACATACAAGCATGAAGCTCTACATACCAATAAGCATTAAGCGCACCACACATAAATCAAGAAAATATCAATTTGGATTAAAATAAGGAAAAATGATTACAAATATTATGTTCAAATGGGTCTTTACCCAACACTAGTTAAGGAACTACTTACTCAACATTCTCAAATTTCTTAATCTGGGATTCAGAAGAAAAGTAGGCTCTAGAGTCATCCTTTGTCAACAATAAAAATAGAGGCAGACTCTACTTTTTCTTGTTAACTATGGAGTGGATTCTTTGAGCAAACCCAATAGGAAAGAGAAGGAAGATTCTTTCTTTACTTCCAACCAGCTCTCCCTCTAGGGTTTCTTTTTCCTTTTCTTTTCTGAGTATTCCTAGCTTTCTTATTGTCATCTAATTTCATCATTTCCTTTTTATAGTCTAGGTGTTGATGGGAGGGAAATTCAGACAGTCCCTAATCGAATCTCTTGCTTTTAGTGCCACAAAAGGAAAAGCTCCGTCAGACCTAGCGTCGTGTCTTGCTTGCTGGCTTCGGACTTCAAAGAGCACATGGCTTGACATATGGCCCAGCTGCGAATAGAGTTCCATAGATGAAACCCAACTTTAAGAAATGCTTAGATCGCATATTGTTTCTTCAATTTATATGGTTATTTGCAAGGCTGTGCTGTTTGTCATGAGTCTTCTGGCTTATGAGGAGAGAAAACACGACCGTAGGAAAGGTCGTGCTTTTGGATAGGTGCTTTTGACTCTTGAGTAGATAAACATGTTTGAGAGACCAGCCGTTTGAATCGACTACAAATCTGTCCTTTTTTTATTGGCCTAAAATTACTGTAATGCCTTTGCTTTTGGGTTTCCCCAAGAAGAGATGAGACCTGCACTATAAGACAAAATGGATGCAAAATATTTACAATGCATGCAAAACTAAATTTAATTTATTCAAAGTGCCTTTAATTGAACTAATCTAAATGATAAAAAGGTGTAATTTATATACATGAAATGCATACATCAATATATAATTTTTTTTAAGAGCAAAAAAAATTTGCATTAGGAATTAAAAAGTGAATACAAACAAGGAGGTGTATTTTCCTAAATTTGGAAACTAACATATTGATAGGAAGCTCGTGCTAAAGAGTAAGCTCTTATATTAGCTTGTGTTCAAATCTATCGTATGGACACATCCAACATATGATTTAAAAACCAATGGACAATCATTAATAATCAAACCAAAAAGGGAAGAATCAAAGTTAGATGAAAGTAATGCAAACACTAGTTGTTGTGAATATGCGAAAATGCAACTAGGCCCACGAATATTAGATTCTAGCCAATCCAAGGTCGACCTTAAAGCCAATGCCTCTACAATCAAAACTTCATAGCAACCTTGGTATCTGCCTGATAAAGCCATTAAGAACCGTCCTAACCATAAGCCTAAATCCTGAGATGCTCAAATTGAAAAATATAGCCCCATCTATAAAAATATTCCATATAATAGGTGCAGCAGTTGGTTACCTAAAATAGGGAGGCTTTCCATGCAATGAATGGACATGATGGTTTAGTGACAATGATGATCTCTAATCTGTCAATGCATTAGTGATAGATTGACAAATAGAACTTGTACACAACATACATTGATTCCAAGTGAAATGATTCCTCGTATACCAAAATTTCCAAGCAACAAAAACCAGTTTGCAAATTAAAGCAACATCATTAGAATCCAAAACTTGCAAAACAAATTGCTTAAACGCTATATTTTGATTAGGAATAAAGCCATTAGCAACAAAACTTCTTTTATATTTGGGCGTTTCATTAAAATATGATCCAAATCCTCCTCCATCATAAAAATTACACATTATATCCACATCAACCCCTCTCTCAAATAACTTTGTTTTTGTTGGCAAAATATTTTTAAGAGCTCTCCATAAAAAAAACTTTTGGAGGGATTTTTAATCTCCAAATCCTACTCCAAATACCTTCTTCTCTCTCATTATCAATTCTACCCAAGACCCTTTGACAAAGATAATAACAAGATTTCACTGAAAACACACCTCTCTTATCATAATGCCAATGGTCTCGTCCTTTCTATGATGTAAACTTGATGGTATTGTCAATATAGCCCGTATATCAAGCATAGTAAATCTCTCAATAATTTTGACAACATTCCAAGTCCTCTTTCCATAACTCATAAATCACTAACCTTCAAATATAGATCAATAAAAACATCCCATCATCAGCTACAAAACTACCGTCTTTTGGAATCCAAGGATTAATTAAAACTGAAATTCTCTCACCATTTACAACAAGCCATCGAATACCCTGTTTTAAGACTTCTTTAGCTAAGAACACACTCTTCCAAATAAATCTGGGGTTCACCCTAAAGAAGTTGATAAAAAATCCTCATTGGAAAAATATTTAGCTTTGTAAATCCGATATAAAAGAGTAATAGTATTGGTTAACAACCTCCACCCTTGCTTAATATAGAAATATTAAAACACTGCATATCTTTTAAACCCAACCCTCCATCTCATTTGCTCTTACACATCGTATCCCACAATATCCAATGGATCTTATGATTTCCACCCCTTTTACTACCCCACCAATATGGATTCATAATTTTTTAAGAGTCACTACAAATAGACAAAGGCAAATGAAAGGCACTCATAGCATAGGTGGGCATAGCCTATGTAATAGATTTTAAAAGAACTTCCTTACCAGCTCTAGATACTAGTCTATTTTGCCACCCATTAACTTGTTTCCAAAGCTTATCCTTTGAGAAATAAAAGATTTGTTTCTTATTCCTACCTATAAAGGAAGGAAGCCCCAAATACGTGCCACCATCTAAAGGTGATAAAACGCCCAAAATTCCTGAAATGACCAGCTTTAGATCCTGTGAAACATTAGGACTAAACACGATGCTTGATTTTTGGAAATTAATTGATTGTCCCGAAGCAGATTCATATTCTATTAAGATATATTTAATCTTTCTACTTTTGTTCTTATTAGCCTTAATAAAGAATAATGAATCATCCGCAAATAACAAGTGAGAAACTCTTGGACATTTTATGCTTGCCCTACAACCATGAATCCATCCATGAATTTCTGCTTCTCTCAGCATTACTTACAGACCCTCAGAATATAAAATAAAAAGATAAGGAGAAAGGGGATCTCCTTGTCTAATACTAGGACCAGGATTAATATGACCTATAACTTCATCATTACATAAAATAGAGTACTGCACACTATAAGCACACATCATCATCTATCCAACCCATTTTTCTAAGGAAACTAACCTAAGAAGCATTTCTTTTAAAAACAACATTGTCATATGCCTTCAAAATGTCTATTTTTAAATTAGTAACTCCCTTACTACCCCTAAGACGTTTCATACCATGAATAGTCTCAAATGGTACAACAATATTATTAGTTATCAATCTACCGGTGCTATACTAGACACAACTTGGACTAAAAATTTTTTTAGTCTATTTGCTAAGACTTTAGAGACTATTTTATATAAAACATTACAAAGGGATATAGGGCGAAAATTAGACACATATTTAGCATTATTCTTTTTTTGAATTAAAACAATGAGAGTATCACATAAGGTATTTAGAAATTTATCCTCCTCCAACCAAGTGACACAACTAGAAAAAATAGCATAGCCAATCATATTCCAAAACCTCTGATAAAAAGCAGCATTCAGTCCATCCGGACCTGGAAATTTATCCGGATGCATTTGAAAAACATTTTTAAATTCACCAATATGAAATGATGCAATGAAACAAGTGTTGGTTATGTGGCAAATATCCCACATCGGGATTTTAGGAAGGGAGAGGGGCTCTTTTTGGCTATAAAAAGGAGCCTAGTTTCTTCATTTAAATCATCCCAACTTGTCTTCCAATACTTAGTGGGTTAGACAAGTTTCTCTCGTCTCTCAATTTGTATATTTCTTTAGTCAAATATTACGCAAAATTTCCCGAACCTCATTAAAATTTTGGTGTTCTCTCTTCTTTATTGCTTTTTCTTTATTTATTTAATAGCTATTGTTGGGCAAAAATATTTTGGTGGTTATGGTCTGACTAATTGCATGTCTAGGTAAATTCTGTCAAACGACACGAATTTAGTCCAAGGCAGACTGTTTGTGACTCCTCCACTTATCTGGGAATTTACCTAGTGTAGTTACTCAGTACAGTAATTCACAAATTATTTTAAATTTGGTGGAAAAAGCTCAATTTCCACAACAAGTGGTATCAGAGCCAAAGTCACTAAGTATTCACTGTGGTTGCAGCATAGTCTGATCTGCCACATAAAAAAGGTTCCTTGTTTGTGTTCCGCATTTTGAAAATTGATTTTATAGCTATTAAATATTTAAAGCAGAAATGGCAGACGGAAAGAAAAATACCACACCTGCTATAGCATCGACCTTAGTAAGAAATGTTGTATCAAATGCAAGATTTACAGTGGAGATTTTTTATGGCACCGGTCATTTCGGCATGTGGCAGAGCAAACTTCTAGACGCTCTCTTTCAGCAAGGTCTAGATGTTGCTATTGAAGACGAGAAACCAAACAAGATGGAGGAGAGTGAATGGAGGATCATCAATCGTCTGGCATGTGGTACAATTCGATCGTGTCCTTCTAGAGAGCAAAAATATGCTTTCTCGAAAGAAACTTCTGCAAACAGATTGTGGAAGGCATTGGAGGATAAATTTTTGAAGAAAAACGATAAGAACAAACTCTTTATGAAAAAGAAATTGTATCGCTTCAATTATGTTCCTGGTATCACTATGAATGAACACATCACAAAGTTTAATCAGTTGGTGGCTGATTTGTTCAATTTGGATGTGACATTTGCAGACGAAGATTTGGCAATGTTATTGCTGGCATCTCTTCCTGATGAATTTGACTTTCTTACAATGACTCTAATCCACGGGAATAAAGATGTGACTTTCATGAAGTTTGTGCTGATCTTTACAGCCATGAATTGAGAAAGATAGAAAAGAAGGAAAAGGCAACTGAAGTAGAAGCTCTAATGGTTAGAGGCCGTTCACGAAGCCAAAAGAAAGGGGGAAAGAAAAGTAGATCCTATTCAAAAGCCAGAGTTGAAAAAGATGAGTGTGCCTTTTGTCGTGAGAAAGGTCACTGGAAGAAAGATTGTCCAAAGCTGAAAGCCAAAGGCAAAGCTGTTATTGATTCAAACATAGCTGGGTATGATGATGCAGACTCAGACTTCTCATTAGCTATCATGGCATCTATAGACAATTCATCAGCAAATTCGACAAGTTCTGGTGAGGCATGGCTGCTAGACTCTGCATGCAGTCATCATATGAGTCCCCATCGAGACTGGTTTTTTGACTTTAAAGAACTTGAAAATGAAGTTGTCTATACTGCAAATAATGTTCCTTACTACACAGAAGAGATTGGTTCAATCCATTTGAAGAATCATAATGGGTCGATCAGGATCCAGACTGATGTTCGATATGTACCGAGTTTGACAAAGAATCTCATTTCAGTGGGAGTCCTAGAATCAAAAGGACTCATTATAATTGCGAAAGATGGAATGATGAAAGTCATCTCGGGTGCACTTGTGGTGATGAAAGGAGTTCGGAGAAGGAATAATTTGTACTACTATCAGGGTAATACAATTATTGGATCGACAGCAGCAGTTGTTTCTAGTGATGACAAAGAGTTGGAAACAACTAGATTGTGGCATAGGCGTTTGGGACATGCAGGTGAAAAATCCTTGAAAATATTGTCAGATCAGGGATTATTGAAAGATGTCAAAACCTACAAGTTGGACTTCTGTAAGCATTGCACCAAAGGAAAGCAGTTAAGAGTGAAATTTGGCATCGGAATCCATAATACCAAGGGTATTTTGGACTATGTTCACTCTGATGTATGGGGACCCTCTACAATGACTTATTTGGGTGGCAAACATTATTATGTGACCTTTGTCGATGATTTCTCTCGAAGGGTTTGGGTGCATACTTTGAAGTTAAAAGATGAAGTGCTAGGAGTTTTCCTTAAATGGAAAAAATTGGTGGAAACTCAGACGGGCAGACGCATCAAATGTCTCTGAACAGACAATGGAGGAGAATACAAAAATGATGCTTTTGATAAAATCTGCGCAGATGAAGGCATTGTTCGGCACTTCACAGTTAGAAATACACCACAGCAGAATGGGGTGTCAGAACGCATGAACCGAACGTTGCTGGAGAAAGTTCGGTGTATGTTGTCTAATGTTGGGTTAGACAAGAAATTTTAAGCTGAGGCTTTGTCATATGCGTGCCATCTCATTAATCGATTACCATCAACTGCTATTGGTGGCAAAACACCTATAGAGTTATGGTGTGGAGAACCTGCTAATGATTATGATTCCTTACGTGTATTTAGTTCCACTGCATACTATCATGTTCAGGAATCGAAGCTGGATCCAAGAGCTAAGAAAGCCATTTTCATGGGGATAAGCACAGGTGTTAAAGGCTATCGACTATGGTGTACAAAATAAAAAATAATAATCTTTAGCAGAGATGTCGCTTTTGATGAATCTACCATGTTAAAAAAGGTGACAGTAGAGCAGTCAGATGGTACTCCACAATAGGTGGAGTTTGATAGAAAAATCCTAGTGACAGGTACTGAACCCGTAGAAACTCCTAAGGTAGAAGGAGGTTCAGATAAAGAGGAGGTTCAACTCCAAGAACCTCCACAGCAACTTGAGTCAATTGCACTTGATAGGCGAAGAAGATCTATAAGAAAGCCTGCTCGTTTTGGCGATATGGTGGCCTATGCATCTTTAATTGCAGATGATAGCATTCCATCCACTTTTAATGAAGCTATCAAAAGTTCAAACGAATTAAAGTGGAGAAAAGCTATGGAAGATGAAATGAAGTCCTTTTATAAGAATCAGACGTGGAACTTAGTTGATCCACCAAAGGGAAAGAAGGCAATCGGATGCAAATGGGTATATGCAAAGAAAGAAGGATTTCCTGACAGAGACATTGTTCACTATCAGGTAAGGTTGGTAGCTAAAGGCTACGCTCAAACGGAGGGAATTGATTATAATGAAGTGTTTTCTCCAGTTGTAAAACATTCCTCCATTCGGATTTTGTTAGCCTTGGTAGCCCAGTTTGATTTGGAACTAGTTCAATTGGATGTAAAAACTGCGTTTTTACATGGAGATCTGGAAGAGGAAATCTACATGACTCAGCCAGAAGGATTCAAAGTTGCTGGAAAGGAAAATATGGTATGCAAACTAGAAAAATCACTTTATGGATTGAAGCAATCTCCAAGGCAGTGGTACAAGCGATTTGATAAGTTTGTGCAAGGGCAAAAGTACACAAGAAGCAAATACGATCATTGTATGTATTTGTGCGAGCTACAAGATGGCTCTTTCATTTATCTACTTTTGTATGTTAATGATATGTTGATAGCTTCAAAGAATAAAGAAAAAATTGAGAATTTGAAGAATCAGTTGAATCAAGAATTTGAAATGAAAGATCTAGGCGAAGCAAAAACGGATTCTCGGCGTCGAGATAACCAGAGATAGGAAATTGGGGATACTTTGTCTGAATCAGAAGCAATATCTGAGAAAGATACTAAAGCGTTTTTGTATGGATGACAAAATCAAGCCTATTAGTACACCTCTTGCTCCTCATTTCAAACTCAATACAGCTTAGTTGCCAAAAAATGATGCAGAATGAGAATACATGTCAAAAGTTCCCTATACAAATGTTGTAGGCAGCTTGATATATGCTATGGTGTGTACAAGACCAGGCATTTCACAGGCAGTTGGAGTTATGAGCAAATACATGCATGATCCTGGCAAGGATCATTGGCAAGTTGAGAAATGGATTCTGCGGTACCTTCTGAACACCGTGGATGTTAGATTGATTTTTGAGCAGAATAAGAATAGTGGTCAACGCATAATCGGATACTGTGATTATGATTTTGCCAGTGATTTGGATAAACATCGATCAACTACTGGTTATGTGTTTACTCTTGCAAAAGCACCAGTTAGTTGGAAGTCTACTTTACAGTCAATAGTGGCTTTGTCTACAATAGAGGCAGAGTATATGGCAGTTACAGAGACTTGAAGAAAGCAATTTGGCTTCAAGGATTGCTTGATGAATTGGGAATTAGGCAAAATAACATTGTTGTACATTGCGATAGCCAAAGTGCTATTCACTTGGCAAAGAACCAAGTTTATCATTCAAGAACGAAGCATATCGACGTTCGATTTCATTTTGTTAGAGAAATTCTAAAGGAAGGACAGGTTCAACTCCAAAAGATTCAGACTGCTGAGAATCCTGTTGATATGTTGACAAAAGTGGTGACAGCTGTCAAGTTCAAATACTGTTTGGACTTGATTAATATTGTTAAAAATTAAAGTTTGGCATGACCAAGCGCATTTGTAGACATTGCAAATTTGTGAGAGATCGAGCAGAAGCTTGCATTGGTGGGATTTTCCCCAAGGTGGAGATTGTTGGTTATGTGGCAAATATCCCACATTGAGATTTTAGGAAGGGAGAGGGGTTCATTTTAGCTATAAAAAGGAGCCTAGTTTCTTCATTTTAATCATCCCAACTTGTCTTTCAATACCTAGTGAGTTGGAAAAGTTTCTTTCCTCTCTCAATTTGTATATTTCTTCAGTGAAATGTAAATTTGGTAGTGTCTGAGGACGTAGGCAAAATTGCCCAAACCTCGTTAAAATTCTGGTGTTCTCTCTTATTTATTGCTTTAACTTTATTTATTTAATAGCTATTGTTGGGCAAAAATATTTTGGTGGTTGTTGTCTGATTAATTGCATGTCTAGGTAAATTCTGTCAAACGACACAAATTTAGTGCAAGGCAAGTGGATTTTAAGTGAGATCGTTTATAACTCCTCCACTTATCTGGGAATTTACCTGGTGTAGTTAATCAGTACAGTAATTCACAAATTGTTTTAAATTTGGTAGAAAAAGCCCAATTTCCACAACAACAAGTATTATCAACATTTGAAATCTGTTAATCAAGCAAACCAGTTATGCGAGAAGCATTAACGGAAGTTCCAAAACACAGATTATGAAAGTAGTCTAACACCAATGTCTAAATTCCAGCTCTATCATAAATCCAATCATTAGCTGCATTTTTTTAAACTTGAAATGTTGTTACATCTTCTGCGATTTTTAATAGAGGCATGGAAATATTTTGAGTTTTGATCCCCATACCTCAACCAAAAATACTTGGCTTGTTGTCTACGTCGAATTTCCTCTTGCTCCAACAAGGATTCCATTCCTCACGCAATTGATAAATTTCTACATCAGTCATAGTGTTTCTAGCATCTTCCAAAAGTCGCTTGATATACTGTTTACGCTGCCGAAATTCCAAATTTCGAGTTTTATCCTATAAAATAAGCTCATGCACTACCGATGTCTTACGATCCATCAATCCTATATTATCTGAAATTGTCTTACAATCCATCAATTCCATATTATCTGAAATTGTCCAACCCCTATCAACTACAATGGAAACATTAGGTTCCCTTAACCAATGGTTGTCAAATCGAAAAATACATCGTTGTTGTAAATTATTAACCAGGACGGGTTCCAAAAGAATAATCTGGAAACAGACATTGCCATCTATCATTAGCCAGCCCTCGATCAAGTCGTTCCTAAATCTGAACCATATTCTGAAACTGTTGCTCCCATGTAAAAATAGAACCTTCTGAAGTAATGTCAATTAATCCACGATCTGTCAGAACTTCTTGAAAACCATGAATAAGAATTAATACTTTGATTGAATTGGACGAGAAAAGAATGACTTGTATGATAAAAAGATCACTTTTATATTTTAATATTAATATTAAAATAAAGTCATAAGGCACATAAAATATCACATATTCCAAGTTATAAGAAGACTGAAAATATTTTTCAGTCTAATTTTAATATTTTTTTTAACTAATTTTCAATACTGCAAGTAATTTAGAAAATATTTTTCAAAAATAAATTATTTTCCGAAAATAAATAGAGTCTAAATTATTTTTCTATTTATTTAAGTGTAGAACTGAAATAAACTATAAATTGTTTTTTTTAGGGATCAAATTCTCAATTTTACAGAAATCATCCATAAAATTTAAATGTTTTTACCGGTTGACTCTCTCTTCATATCGTAGATCATATTATTACTATCACATGATTATATTTAAACACTGACACACACGTTCCGCAGGCAGTTGTTGCTATAAATGTTTTGAAAGGTTAGGTTAGGTTGGAATACGGACATATTATAGCTATAAATGTTCCATTTTTGTGTATAGCGTTGCTTCATGTTCTGCTGCGTAGGCCACCATCCCGCACCAAAAATTCATTTCCTCAAACCAAATTTTTTATCTTCATTTCATCATTTATTTCTTGAAAGCCTAAAATATCTAGACAAATGTATATGTTAGAGAGTGAAATACATTGAATAATGATAAAAAAAAATAAAAGACTTCTGATTAAATGAGTGGTGTATTAAGTACACGTCCATTGGTTTTCTCTAACCATATTTCTTACTCACTCAATAATAAACTCAAGAGTTTCGTCTACATTGAACCCTCTTTTTCTTTTTTCCTTTTTCTTTATTTAATTAAATCTTAGTTTTAGTTTGGAGATATTGCTGTCAATCAGCGGTGGCCTCTATTTTTTCACTTTTTCTTTTGCTTTAATATTTTATTTGATTTTAATAAAATTGCATTTGTTTTCCTCTAACATATTTGTTTTTTCTTTATTTTTATTTTTATTTTTTTTTTGGTTATTGTTGCTTTACCTGTATATTTGGAGCTTTTTTTGCAATCTTTCTTGAGGATTTTTGTTCTTTTCTTTTTTGTGAAGGTTTAGTACTACCTAAAAGCGTGATATTTGATTTTATTTTGTTGGAGAATTTAGATCTTAATTTGCGAATTTGTATTTTCAATCAATGGAGCCTATAGTGTGGTCTGTTCATCCATTAATACTATTGCGCATAGTGGCAGGAATTCATTTGTGTACATCATATAAAAAAAGTTTTTTAAAAAAAGCAATCTAAGTATAGAAGAACCAAATAAATTATTTTACGTTCAATCAATTAAAAGATGAGTTGTTACTATAAAGATTTATATATGTTGTCAAGGTCATTTTCAAGCAGAAAAATCTAATATTTTCTCTTTTATTTTTTGTTTTGTTATTCAAATAAAAGAATATATATAACCTACGGGTTGTGGCTCAGTTAGCAACGTAAGGTTGGGCATGTAAGAAGAGCTTTCGGGTTCGATCTCACTAAACACACCTACAAGGAGGGTCGAAGAATTTTAGCTATGATTAAATCTTGAGCTAGATTAGATAGTTTATATACCGGTGGTTCACACACATAAAAAAGAATATAAATAATAATTTTTTAATTTATTAAAAGATAAGAGAATTTTCCATTAATTATGATAATAAGTTTTATGTTTTTAATCTAATTGAATATGGTAACACTTTACATTATTATTATTTACTAATAAATTATATCATAAAAAAAGAACTCTTATATGGAAATAGACTGAATTTTTTTTTTTTTGGTATAATCAAGAGATTTAATTCCAGTAAAATATGCTTATGAAGAATCAAATTTATGGTCTCACACCTACGAAAAAAAAAAAACCGACTAAATTTTGATATTCACATTCTGAGTCTTACCATAAACTTTGACGGCAAAATACAAATCATGAAAAGTTGGACTTTATATCAAATTTTAAATTTAAAACAATATATACAGATAGTACAATTGCCAAATTTCTAAATTCACCAATTGAATTCTATATGAAAGCAAAAATCCTTTTTAATAAATAAAAAAAAGAATTTGTTCCTTTTGTTGTTAAATTTGACTCTAAAAGTCAAATTTGAAATCTCTCTGTTTTTTTTATTTATTTAAATTTCAGTAACATTGAGATAAAGTTGTAAATTTTGAAGATTTAGCATGCGGATTATTTAATTACTATATATATTTTGTAGTTTATAATTTATAAATTGTAAATCATATTTAGTACATATTAAAAATTGAGTAAATTATCTTTCTATCAATTCTCTAAATAGTAAATTTTTGGACAGATATATAGATATGGATATAAAGATAAATAAAATTCAATAAATGACATAAACTACCAAAGAATGCAGATATGTAAAACGTGTACTCCACTTCACTATATATGATTGTCCCCTCTCTACCTTATATGAAATGGGACTTGGATTTTGGCCAAAGCAAAAGTGTCCTCTTTTCTAATTTAAATATACGAACCCACCTATTCAATAACTCATCTCTCTCTCTCTCTCTCTCTCTCTCTCTCTCTCTCTCTCTCTCTCTCTGAAAATGGAGTTTGGAAGCATTCTTCAATTTCTTGAAAACAAGAATATTTTGATCACTGGTGCAACTGGGTTTCTAGCAAAGAGTACTAATCATCATTTTCTTTCTTTACTTTTTATTTTTTCTTTTTGAGTATAAAATTAATTTATGGGTTATTTTCTATTGTGCAGTAATGGTGGAGAAAATATTAAGAGTGCAACCAAATGTGCAGAAGTTGTACCTTCTTTTGAGAGCCGCAGATGCTAAGTCTGCTTCTCAACGCTTTCACAATGAGGTAAACAGTTCAAGGAATTTAAAAAGAAAATTTTTGTTTCTTTTCTTAAAAGACAAAGATACGATGATAGGTTTAAAAAACTTGTCTCTGTTTTAAGCGCATTTTTTTTTTCTTGGTTTTTCCTTTTCTTGAAATATATGGGTTTTTGGTGTCATCATCTTTTTTTCTTCTTCTCTTTTTATTTTTATTTTTTTTTTTTTTTAATTTCAGATTATAGGGAAGGACTTGTTCAGAGTACTAAAAGAAAAATGCGGAGCAAATCTAAATTCTTTTATAAATGAAAAAATTGTCCTTCTCACTGGTGACATTTCTTATGATGAGGATTTGGGAGTGAAAGAATCCAGTTTGAGAGAGGAGATGTGGAAAGAATTGGATGTTATTGTTAATTTAGCAGCAACAACCAATTTTGATGAAAGGTATGATTAAAAAAAAAATAGTACTTAGCATAGTTATTTTTAGAAAATAAACTAAGTTGATTTTCAATTAATTATTTTATTCAGATATGATGTGGCACTTGAAGTCAACACAATTGGAGCTAAGCATGTTATGTGTTTTGCCAACAAGTGTGTTAAGCTCAAGGTTCTTATCCATGTCTCCACTGGTAAGATTATATATATATATATATATATATATATATATTTTTTTTTTTTTTTCTGATATAATAATAATAGTAAGAATAATGTGGAAATATAATGCATCTATTTAACCAAATCCGTTCGGCGAAAATATTAGAAATAAGTTTGGTTACGTTATATTATATTCCATTATTGCTCAGAAAACGTAATTTATTTTTATTTTTTTGCTTTTAAATAGAAGTTAATATTATTATTGATATACATAAAAAAACAATATATATAGAACTAATAAGTTAAATAAGATTAACTTAATCTTAGAATGAAAAGAATAAAGAGGGTGGTGGTCCATATTTTTCAGCTTATGTTTCTGGAGAGAAGTCAGGACTGATACTAGAAAATCCATTTGGAAATGGAGAGACACTTAATGGAGTTTCTGGATTAGACATTGATGAAGAGAAGAAACTGGTCGATCTCAAATTAGATGAACTTCAATCACAAGGGGCCACTCCTCAAGCTATCAAGGAAGCCATGAAAGATATGGGCATCCAAAGGTTTGGTCCTATATATTTATATATATACTTCACTGCACATACCTACGTTTTCTAGCCAATGCATTCACCTTTATACTTCACTGCACATACCTACGTAAAAAAACCTTAAGCATCAGAAATTTTTACTTTAACCCTTTAACTTATAAAATTATACCTATTAATAAATTTTGGTTAAATAACATTAGAGTTATTTTTAAATTTATAAGCATGTAAGATTGCAAGTTTAAAGTCTAACTGAAGCTAATTAGTAATAACAATCTTAATTTGAGATTGCCAGTTGAGCCATCGAGATCGAAAAAACAATGTTTTATTTAGTTAATTACGATGAAATTTAATGCAATCAAACATATTTTTAGTGTAATTTATAATAGCCTAATGTTTTATAATAGCACTGATATACATTTATGATGAGAGAAAAATTATATTAACCTATTCTTAAATATGATTATAAATGAGATAAAAATTTTTATTAATTAAGTTTTATCAAATTTTGAAAATATAATTATATAAATTTTGAAACTACTGTAATTCTGTTGAATTAAAATGTATTTTTAAATATACCAGAAAATATTTATTATTATTTTTCACTAGGTGACTTTACACAATAATATTTCAGTGCAAAAACAAAACTACTACACAGAGTTTGGGTAGGGACAAGAACTGTAGAGATGTGAAACTTTTAATATAAGCAATACATAAAGGATTAACTATTTGAATTTTCTGGATTTGGACACATCACAATTAAATCAAAATAATTTTAGGTGTCATGAGACAAGTACTTAGAAGCATAAAAATTCATAGGAGGAAGATAACCTACCAATCTACTGATAGAACAGATGTTGATGGTTTTTGTTTTGGCCTTATTAATACCTTCGCAGTGTCAAATCAAAATATTAAATTTGTATTCAAGATTTATTCAGCAAAATTAGTTGTTAATTGATTTGATAATATTTATAGTTACTTTAATAACTTTTCATAAAACGTTAAAAGCTAAATATTATATGGGTTAACCTTTTATAAAATGCTACTTTAATATTTAAAAGCTAGTTTAAACGCTATATTACCAACAATGTAAAAGGTCTATTCAGCAAAATTAATTATTTTAGTAGCGTTTAACTGTTAGTTGTTTGAGTCATTTTTCATAAAACGCTAAAAGTTAAACATCACATGAGTTAACTTTTTATAAAACATTACATTAATCTCTAAAAGCTAGTTCAAACACTATGTTACAGAATACTATAAGAAATAACGTATAGTGATTTGACTGGTCCAAATGCTAAAAACTATTTAAAAAATTGTTGTTGAAACAAGTCAAAAAATAGCACCTGTCGAAATATCATCATCATCATCATCATTTTGAATTTCACCAAGAGATTTGTCATATTTCGAACTGGAGTGATATTTACAATTTGAGTGCATTATACGTATAGACAAATCTTATTGTTATATAGGGCTCAGTTTTCAGTACAAAATTTTAGATAAAAACTAGTGAATATAGCAAGTCACACGTTGTTTCTACATATGCTTAGCAAGTAATTTACATTATAGACTGTCGGCAAATATAAAATTTAATGAAGAAAACAAAGTAACGCTTAATAAGATATTTATCAGATTGATAAACTACTTCAACTGTGTAAAAGTGATAACATAATTTTGATTTGAGAAGTACATTTTGTTGGAAAGACAAAAAATCTTTAAACTCTACGGTTCTAAGGGATTAACACCTTATTGTTATAGGAAAAAAAAAAAACTTTTTGATTTTTATGATTTGATTCTTAGAATTAATACCCAATATCTAAGATTTTGTGTAAATGTATAATTCGTGTATATTAAAATTAAAATCATAATAATGCGATTTACACTTTTTTGAACAAAATATTTATAAATGAAAAAGATAAATAAAAAAAATTTACACTAAACAACAAATAGAATTTCAAATTCTCTTAGATCGGAGAGAATATAGATGTTGGGGCTCATAATTTATTTTCTTTCATATTTTCTTTTTTCCCATATTTTTTTCATTTCTAAATAAGTGGAGAAAAGAAAATTTATTTTTTTCATTGAATCTACCAGAATTAACAACCAGAACGGAAGTACCAGGACATCCAAAATTTATTTTTTTAAATGAATGCATTTATCATCTTGACAGGGAATAGTAAAAAGTATGATTAAAGCATTCACATTTTGAGAGTGACACCAACCCACTGACCACGGCTCAGAAAAAGTATTAAAAAAGGTAGTTGAACAACTATTAAATGTAGTTCAACAGATGACAAATGTAATGGGTAAGAATAATCCGAACAGTGTTTTAAACGTAAATATAATTTGGTTTAGCAGTTGAAACACTTAATTTTATCCCGTGAATGAAAAATTGAGTTAAGAAGTTGATATTTTAGGAAAGATTTTTTAGTGTAATCAATTTTCCACGTAAAAATAATTAATCTTTGTCTAACCATTCAAACGGAAATGAGAGGATAACCATAAAAGTACATAAAAAAGCATCTTTTTATTAGTGTACTAATTAACATTTATCGTTAGGGCGAAGGTGTATGGATGGCCAAATACTTACGTATTTACAAAGGCAATGGGAGAGATGCTTGTAGGACACTTAAAGGGCAATTTGTCGGTTGTCATCGTAAGACCTACCATTGTAACCAGCACTTACAAAGAACCCTTCCCTGGTTGGGTTGAAGGTGTCAGGCATGTCACTATAATTCTCCTTATGGTTATATAATTAGTTCTTGTATTTAAGTTTCTGTTTGATTCTTGAGAGATTAGCAGAAGGAAAATAACAGAATAATGTGTTTATCTCTGTCTGTTATTGTAGAACAATTGACAGTTTGGCTGTTGGGTATGCGAAAGGAAGACTTACATGCTTTCTTGGTGATATTAATGGAATTGTTGATGTGGTGAGTTAAATTTTAATTTATTTTTTTCCTACAAAAATCCAATTTTCCTCACGATTTATTGATATTAGATAATTTTTTAATACATTGGAAATTTTCAACCAGATTTTTAGGGGTATCATAGTTTGAACTTTAAACCTCTTATAATATGAGATAAATATTCCTTATCGAATTACTAGTCCAATGATTTCCCATATTGCACCGAATTTCTCTTTGATTGTTGTATCCGCATTTCAGAAACGTTTTCTATAGTGAAGTATTTGAAAATGTCTTGTTCAATTTCCATAATTAAATTGTATTAATTTAAAAATATGTCTTCGCTTTCAGAAACTTGTTACTTTAATTCAAAATAATCTCAAAAAATGTATTTAATTGGTTTGGTACAGTGATAGATCAAAACATCAAGTGTAGGTAAGTCCTTCTCAAACACGAAATAAAAAGTTATATAGCCTCTTTTCTCTCGGTATTACTTTTCCCATCTTCAAAAATTTTCTCTTTCTTCTCTACTCTTTATTTTCTCTAATTTCCTACCCTTTGCTCAGTATCCAAACAAATATCATCGTTAAGGTCTCTATAACTGAAGTTCTAACAAGATCAGAAAAAAACCTTGCAGCATAACCCCTTATATTTTAAGATATTGAAATAGAGAGAGAGTAAAAGCAAGAGATTGATAATTCAAAGAGAGAATCTGTATATTTTTCTTCTTTTCTTCTGTTATTATTATTATTATTATTTTTTACATAAACATATAGTATATGAAGAGCGGAGGTGGCTAGATCATATAAACATAAAAGGAAACCCTAGCTGTCTATGCAGGGAAGGAAATAAAAAAAAGATGCACCTTTTTCTGCTCCTTGTGCTTGTGCAAAGGCACGCACCAAAACCAAAAGCTTCTGCCTCATGAATATCGCCAGCCTTTCAATGTTTAAGGTTCCAACCTTCATAGGGCGCACCTTTAATAATTATGATTAGACTTGGCTTATTGTCGGATATCTTTGATAGTTTGTAATAATTTATGTTTTATATTAATAAATATAATTCAATATTTTTTATAATTATGCGTTTCCCATGTTTTTAATTTCCCACATTTTTTAAGATTCTATTTTTCGTGTCCATCTGTGTATTTTAACATTTCCGCATTTTAGTGTTTCCACGTTGTTTCGGTGCAACATAGATTATATTTTTAGACCTAGTAATTTGCTAATTTGTTTGATGGTAAAGTTTTGGAGATTAAGTATAAATTTTGCAGATACCAGGAGATATGGTGGTGAACGCAATAATTGTAGCAATGGTGGCTCATGCTAATGAACCAAGTGATAATGCAATTTATCAAGTGGGTTCTTCAGTTAGACATCCTGTTAGATACAGTAACCTTCAGGATTACGGATTGAGCTACTTTACCAGAAAACCATGGATTGGTAAAGATGGGAAACCTGTCAAAGTTGGTAAAGTTAAAGTCTTAGAAACCATGAATAGCTTTCACAGATACATGGCTCTCCGTTACTTGTTATTGCTAAAGGTTTGTTATTTCTTTGAAAAAAACATGCTATATATAATATTGAAGTTGATTAATCTGTCTTTTTCTTTTTTTGGTATAACCGAAGTGGTTTAATCCACTCGGACTGTATAGCATAAAAGTTTCTTTTCTAATCTCTCTTTTAATACAGGGACTGGAATTTGCAAACACAGCATTTTGTAATCATTTTGAGGGCATGTACAGTGACCTCAGTAGGAAGATCAACTATGTTATGAAACTGGTGGAACTATATAGGCCATACTTGTTCTTCAAGGGAGTGTATGTATCGTGTGATTAATTTTTACAAAATGATTTATATATAATTTACCAAATATTTCATTGTTAATTTACTTTATCACATAATTGCAGATTTGATGATATGAACACAGAAAAATTGCGAATGGCGGCGAAAGAGAATGGTGTGGAGAATGATTTGTTCTATTTCGATCCAAAATCTATTGATTGGGAAAATTACTTCACAAATATTCATATTCCTGGCATCGTAAAATATGTGTTTAAATGATAATTAACCGTTAGAAGGGGGAAATAAAAGATCATATATAGTTTTCTTTCATTATTAATTATTTCCAAGAAAATTGTAATTCTATTCAGACTGTGTTCTTTTTTAAGGGTAATTAGTATTATTTATGTATGATTTGCTCATGTCAGAATTAATTATATATTTTAAGAAGTGTCTTTCCAGTGTTCTTAAAACTCAACAATTTCCTTTTTCTAGAACGTATGCTTTTTTTTTTTTTTTTCTTTTTGGATTGATATTTCAAGTTCAGAAATGTAGTGTGTTGGGCAATAATGAGAACTACTTGACCTTCCGTGTCTGATTATGCATGAGACAGAATTCTGGTGAAGAATCATCCAGAAATTAAATTGTGATATGACATATACTAACAAACCAGAACCATATTTAACAGACCATTAATAACCGTTAGATTCATACTTACAATTATTTGCAAATGATTCCCTAACAGTAAGGGTAATTGCTGTTTATACCAGTTATTGGGCATCAGCTCTGATACTATTCGTTGGGTCCTTTCAACCAATTAAGAGAAAATTAACGTAGCGGAAAATAGAAATGGGACACACAAAAATTTACGTGGTTCACCCTCAACTGTTTAGGGTTACGTCTACGGGACAATTGCCTGGGATCAAGTGTCCCAAGTTTGACTCTTCATAGCGTACCATTTCTGTTAGAGATTGTACTTTCTGGATTTAATTCTTTCTGGCTTTTAAATCGTTATAAATGCTGTCAGTACGGTAGAGTATGGAAAATTCATTTCATTGTATATAAACATGCTTGTTGGTGTAGTGCAATATTAGAATACTTATTTTATGAAAAAAATTACGTCCCTGTATATTTTAAAATACAAATACTTCATCCTTACATTTCAAGAAATCCCTTTTGAAATTTCTATATTCTATATTTAGTCTTTCACTCCGCTGATTTTAGCCAGTTTGGCCATTCAACCCCTGTATAATCATTTATTTTTTCTTCTGTTATTATTTGTTTTTTAATTTTTCTTGAGTAATATCGTTATTAATTTATCGTTATAATTATATATTTTTTTATACAAAGGAAAGCAAATCTGATTAGGCAAGTCCATGAATGGTCAAAGCATCTTTCATAGACAAAGCATCTTTTACGGACAAAGTATCTCTTTCAAGTGTTTTATCACATAATTATATATTGTATTGTATTATATCTGTAACAGAACACAGCTGGAATAGTTATCCAATAGTTCTATCCACCCCATGGGATCATGTAACAACCACTTTAAAATCCTAGCAGGAATATTAACAAACTACGAGCCCCAATGGGGTAGAGCTAGTAAAGTTATGTAAAGTCTGTCATGAAATTTACTTCACAATAAATAAGTCTTATCTTCTAGATCTAATTCATAGCCAAATTACTGTAGAATGAATGGCCCTAAGAACCTCTAATTAAAGCATCTAACCCCACAAGCACAACCATACCCTTGTCTTTTAATCCAATGCAGTACTTCGATCACGAAGATTTAAGGCTTCTGCTCACTTAGGAAAAGACAAACCAAGCAACTTACCAGATAAACCAATCTCAACTTCACCGTTCGAGTTCCTAAAACTCTCTCCAAAACCAATACAACTTTCTCATTAATAAGTGCAGCATCTATATTACACTTGAAAACATTAGCAGCAGGTGGATAATATAAACAAACTATTTCCTTTCTTGGAACATAAAGTTACTCGAAAGATTTTATAACATCAAGTAAATAGATTTAGTACTTGGCCAAAATTTACTTCAATAAGTTTTAATTTGATTCAACTTCTACATATATAATACAAAATATTATACATACTTGATGACACTAAAAGAACTTCTTATAAATACTAGTTAAGCCAATAATACAAATACAACTATTTAAAAATAAATGATAAAGAAAATCCTAACATATCTCATTGTACCTTCAAAATGTAAAAAGAAAAATAAAAAATAAAATTTTTTATATGCGTAATAGGCTCATCCTATTATGTAAAGAAAACAAAGGAAAAAAAAAAGGAAGAAATCAAAATTCTCTCTTAGATATAGATAGGGAACAGGGAATGTAATATTATAATTAACAATCGAGTGTATCTCTCCATTTTTTTTTTTTTTTGGTTATGGTACGATCAGGAGGTATAATCCCTTTACGAGATTGAGCCCACTTGTCACCATAATTAATGCCTTATTGGTAACGAAAGTGTCTCTCGATTTATATGTTTATTTATGAATATGGTAGAAATATGGAGGGACATAACAGTAGAGAAGAAAATAATAAAAAAAAATTTTGGTACAGAAGGAGGGAGGATGTTAGAATTTATTTATCAACAGGTTACCAGTAGAAACATGAAGGGATATAACTGTGGAAAATGAAAATATTAAAATTAGATGAAGAGACAAACTGCATAAAGAGAAAAAAGAAAATAAAATGAGACAATATAAATAAGCAAGCTTTATTTATCAAAGCTTTTAGGGAGTGTAATGCTGCAGCTTATAGCTTAGCAGCAGGAGCTTTATGGGAGCCTTTGGGTTTGCATTTGTTGCCTCGCTTACCATGTGGGACTTTGCCAAAAAGTGTCTCAAACTAAACCTGCTTATACATGTATCTACAGGTTAACTATATAGAATTTGCAAATCCATGTATCAATTTGAATATTTTTTTTAAAAAAAAATTAGGATTAATTCAAAATTCACGTATATATAAATTTCATATATATGTTATAATCTCTTAATTTATGAAATTAAACTTAATATAATTCCATATAATTCTGCTGTTTGCAGCTTATGTTTGTGGTGAAAGTTCCATGCTTGTGATGGAGAAACCATATCAATTGGGTGATACACTCAATGGTGTCTGAGGATTAAGTATTGAGGGAGAGAAGAAATCGGTTGATAAAAATTAGATCAACTTCAAAGTGAGGGAGATACTCAAGCACACATTAAAGTGGTCACGATGAATACCTACGTGTTGTGGCTTAGTTGGTTACACAGGTTGAGCCTGTGGAAAGAGCTCTCAGGTCGATCCCCACTAAACAAACTTGCAGAGAGGGACGAAAAGCCTTAACTGTAACTAAGCTCTGATCCAAAATAGACAGTCTTTGTTAATAGGGTACATCCGAATATCAGTAGTTTACACAAAAAAAAAAAAAAAAATTTCTGGTCATGAGGAATCTGGAGATCAAAAGGTAATTTATAATTAATTTAACTTCAGTAATATGGTTTTTTTGTTTTGAAGAATAACTATAGCGGATTTGAAGTTGAAAGTTTCTACTTCCTACATTAGAGATCTTTTCATTTTAATTCATTGGAAAGTTGATTAATTCTTACAAATAGCTATTTGTGTTTGTATTATATTTAAATTTTATTAATCTTATAAAATAACTACTAATAATTTTTTAATATTTTTTATCATTTTGTTTATGGTTATTAAAAATAATAAGTTAATATAAAATATTTTTTAAAATTTAATTAATATTTTAAATAATATATTAAAATAATAAATAATATTTGTTTGAATAAAAGGTTGCACTTAGCTCATATTATTAATAATAAACAACAAGTTATCAAATAAGAAAGAAAGAGGCATACCCTAATGCAAAACCAGACATGGAATTAGTCGTCCTAGCGGCTGTATGAGCGACTTGATTCGCTAGCTAACTAACAAAATCATAAGAAACTCCTTGCAACTTATTAAGAAGAGCTTTGCAATCACTAATAATCAGAGAAAAATAAGACAAAGCCGATTGTGAAGAATTTATTTTTTGAACCACCAAAAATAAACAATCAGTCTCTATTGAAATTGAATATTAATTGACATTAAAATTAAAAATATATATATATATATATATATATTCATAATATCTATAAAGAATTGTATCTTGATGGTCATTTTTCATTTTTCCATTTTTAGCTTACATATGTTCGGATTATGGAAACATCTTTTTTATTGACTTAATCAAATAGTTGGAATTTTTTTTTTAAAAAAAAAGAAAAAGCATGAGAAAATTACATTTAGTTCAATTTATCCTCTAAATTTATTTGTGATACACAATTTGTTCAAAGATCCCCTCCCCCTCTTATTTGTTAATTATCACCTTGATTTTGTACAAAATGGGCAAAATGCCTCAATATTTTTAAAAATAATGGTAACTAATAATTTTTCATATTTGTAATTGATAAAAATTTTTGATTTAAAATTAAAAAAAAATAAAAAAGACATCAATTTTAAAAATAACGTCGTTCTGCATATCTTTCTTCCACTTTTTTTGATTTTCTCTTTTACCAAACATCCAAATACAAAGAACCAACCGTTGGAACAACCAACCACCAACCACCTTGGCCATTTATCCCACCTCCATATCTGTAATGTCCTCCACCTAAATCTTTAATGAAAGATAATGGGGATTTCAAGAGGTAGAGAGAGCAAAGATATTTGTGAAAGCCACTTGTCTTATTTTTGTCCCTTCCCTGTCCTTTGTCTTAAAGTTTGATACAATGTATTAAAAAATTGTACAGTTCAAAAAATAAATGTGATAAATAAAAAAAGAAAATTTACCTTTCACTCCCTACATTTCAGGAATATATCAAACTTTGTATAGATGTACCAAAACCCTTAGCAAAATTTTCTAAGGCATGAAATAATACCGATTACAAATTGAAAAACAAAAATTTTCTAAAGCATGAAATAATACCGATTACAAATTGAAAACCACTTTAAAAATAATAGAAAAAATAAATTAACAATCAATTTCATTGAATGTATTAGTTAGTAGCTTTCAACTAAACGTGCAGTAAGGGGCAATAATCAATAGTTCGTCCTGAAAACATCCCTTTTATTGGCTGTACGTATGCTATACAATTGTCCCCTGCTTACCTACTGGAGTTAGGTCTCCGTGCATTCATAAAAGATTGCACATCAAATCCTGTAGCTGAGAGGTTCAAAACAAAAGTGCTAATCAGCTACATGGTAAAAAGAAGGATAAACCCAATGAACTAATAGAAGTTCAACATACGTCGCCTGAACTTCAACTATAATTGAAGTTCAATTATATTTATATGCTACTTCAATTTAATGTCAGCTAAAGGGTGACAATGTGACCAAAACATAGTCAGTAAAGCAAAAACAGTAAATTTTCTCAATTCTGTAAATGGATGAAGTCATCCACTCATTTAAGTATTTTCTTAGTGACCGTTTATTTCATAAATTTCATTTTTTTTATTGAAGAAATAAAATAAAAAATAAATTAAACTCATTCTCTAAGCTTATAAGAAAATAGATAAATGCAACGAAACTATAATTACTACTTTTACTCCAAAAACTAAATTAAAGAACATAGGGATAAGGATACATTTGTCAGCTTCTACATTTATCAGCTTCTCTTAATGCATCATCTTTTTCTGAGTGCAGAAAAAAAAACAGAGTGCCAGATAAATAATGACACTACCGTGGTCATTTTAGTCCAGTTAAGTATGAGAGCAGGCATATCTTTTACCTGCTCTGCTATAAATTTATGAACATCTTCTTTAGTAAGGGAGCTGTCAGGTGAGTGAAAAACATAGTCAACTGGGACTTTACCAGCTCTCGGATCCGGAAATCTACAAAAGTGCCCAAAAAATTATGGACAGACATTTACTCATTCAAGTAACTGCTTGTAAAGGAAGACATAAGTATAAAAACAGTTAAAATCGGTTTATACTTACAAGATGATGACAATATCTAATTTTATAAAATGAGAAGCAGTAACCCTCTACTGGTGCAACCTATGGATAGCAAATTGCAAATGAAACATAATTCGATGGCCAATCAATTCAATATATAATCAAAAATGCATTTAGACCAAAACAAAATAGAATATTTTAATTTAAAGGTGCATAACTGCAGAACATTAGTACAACCTCTAAATTCTTGAACTTTCTTCGTCAGATTCCCAAAGTTTATATTCATGCCCAGAATTAAAAAATTGAAGGAATTCAAAGAGAAGAAAGGCAAACAAATCACAAATAGACTAATTAAGTTTAAAAAAAGGTCTAATATTCTGAACCACAACATCATCGATGGTTTTACATAAAATAAGCAAGTTTGTTGCATTAGTATTGTTGCAATTTACAAAACACAACTACAGTTGGATGCATTACTCGAAAATATGAGCAAGAACAAATATTTCCACCGTCCTGCCATCCATTTCTATTATAAGCCTTTCATCAGGCCATCCTTGTTAAAGTCCTCACCAGAATTTCCATCTTGCACACAGGTATAGACTAATTTTTGAGCCAGCAGGTGCAATATTCTGAAAAAGAGAAGATCAGGAATACAAGAGATAGTATGCAGCAATATAAGAGCGAACATTTTCATTTTCTTGTAAATACACCTCCCATGTAACTACTTAAATCTCACAACCCATTTCCATGGGCCGGACCGGCACTAGGGTCCAGGTAAGCTTAAGGCCTCCGAAGTCCGTAGTGAGCCTGAAACACTAAAAATCTACTATCTCAATATAATTTCAAACATTCAGCTCATATTACTAGGAAAATAAACCTTAAGATTTTATTAAATATCAGCCCAAATTTATCATCTACAACATTCCACAGTTCGGGCCAAATTAACAATACATTACATTTCTAATATGGGCTCATAGAATTATTTTGTATATGTTAATACACGACTAAATGTATGTAAATTCTACAACTGCGGAGTCACTAACTGTTTAGTGTACATAGCTTTTTATACATATAATTACATAGTAAAATAATTATGGGACTAGGGAAATTTCTCTACTGCCCTGCGTCGAAAAAACATAGCCTAAATCGAATTAAAGAAAAACTTAATTCCTGAAAAATCAAACTAGACATGTGAGTTTTGTAAGGAATAATAATTATTGCACAACACACGCATTCACACAAATGTTTAAATATGTTAATCTAGCCATCCGACTAGTTATATGCTTACACAATCAGTCACACAAATGACATATCACCAGCACTCACAATCATTAACATCTTCATATAATCACATCACGTGGAAATTGGTCTGTGACGTCACCAAAACCCCCGATGAGCCGTCCTCCCACATGGCCCATCCTCTCATAACGTATACACCAGGGAGCCGATCCCCCATACATGGCCGACCGGTCTAATCTTCACTTGATCAACTCTCTCATTGTTTTCCATTCTCTCTTTTCTTTTCCATACTATCAGGAAGTCATCCTGTGGTTTTCTATATCATCCATATCATATCATCAGGTGCACACGGGGCGCCGATCTCCCATACAGCCAACAATCGCGTGGACCGTCCTCACAAACTCATGGTGACCCACTTCATCCCAACTCCACACATACAAGGCATAGCATTATCACAACACAATTAATCAAATATTACAATTAAATGCAAGCATGTTAATCAATTAAACATCGAAATGCAATGCACAATTTAGACATCCAAAATCAAATGCAAATAAATAAATAAGTAGTGTTAACAATAAACAACAATAATAAAATAAATAATAATAATAAACAATAATAATGAAAATAAATAAATAAATAATGGAATAATTAAACGATTAATAATGATAATAAATAAATAATTAGAGCACTTTATTTATTATGTATCAAATTATAGAATTTATCTAAATAAGCTTATTTATTATGTTATTAATTAAAATTAGTTTAGGTTCTATCGAAATTTCGGCATAACCTCCCCTAAAAATACGACTATCTACCTGTTTAAATATCACAATAATATTATATATTTATCAATCAATACACACAGCCATCCATTGGGCAATTCACAACAAATCGAATATCCGTACTCCTTTAAACAACAGCATCGCCATTTATCATCCATAACAACTTACATAAGCTTAGTTCATAGTCTAAATAACATCATATTTACTTTATGCAAAAACATAATTGTCAAATCCGAAGTAAATTCTTTAAAACTCATACTAAATCAACTACTCTTTGCATGATTAAGAAGTTTTCATAATTCCTATTGACTTGTCATAAGCTTGCTGCCATTTCAAAATAAACATAAACCTCAGCTTATATTTCAGTTAGAGATTAATATCAAAATTCCCGAATTATTTTCAGCACAGCGTTTATGAATCCCAAAACTCTTTACAAATTGAAATTCATGTTCAATCTCAAGTCAATTCTACAAGTGTTACATTCTTATATTATACTTCATAGAAATTCAGTTTATATCATCAATGGCAGCATAAATTTTGAGAATTTATTTTAATAATCTCACATAAACAGTATTTAAAATCCCTAACTCCTGTTGGAACAATTGTGAAAATAGAATTAAAAGAAACAAAAATGCTGCAATTGCAGATGAACTCACAAATGCAGAAAATGGATGAGTTCTACAGTATATTAAATTTCAGAATTGAAGTGCCTTTATATAGGCTTACAAAGTTAACTAAAATAGCTAAAAATACTCAATAAATCTTAATTATTATGCCACTAATAACAAACTTATCTTATTAACTGAAACCAGAAATTTTAGGAGCAGAGCATTAATTGAGAAGATTCTGCAGGACCAATTCTTGAATCAACTTTCAACACTCCCTCTTGATTCAAAATTGCACACACCCAATAAGGATCTAAAGTGAGTGGGTTTCTGACATGGAAGAGCTTTTGTAAGTATGTCTGCCACTTGATCATTGTATTGCAATACTTCAGGATAATCTCTTCCTTTGCAACTAGACCGCGAATGAAATGAAACCGGATATCAATATGCTCTGTTCTGCTTTGAAAAGCTGGATTTTTTGTCGTGAAAATCGTTGCCTTATTGTCACAAAAAATTTCTGTTGGTCCTTCTTGCCTTTGATGAAGATCAACTAATATTCTCCTAAGCCAAATAGCTTGACATGCTACTGAAGTTGCTGCAACATACTCAGCTTCAGATGATGATAAAGCTGTAGTGGCTTGCTTCTTTGAGCTCCAAGTGACTGCTCCTAACCCAAAACTGAAAACATTTGTAGAAACACTTCGCCGATCATCCAACGAACTTGCCCAATCCCTGTCTGTGCAGCCACATAGTCTGAAATTGGAAGCATTTGAGTAGCAAATACCATAATCTATGGTTCCAGCAACATATCTTAGTACCCGCTTTACTACTCCAAAATGAAGTTTTGAAGGATGTTGCATAAATCTGGAAATTAAACTCACAGAATACGTAATATCAGGTCGGCTATGAGTTAGATAAATTAAACCTCCAACTAGGCTTCTGAATTTTCTGGCATCAACAATCTCTGCACCATCATTCAGCTGTAATTTTTAATTAACATTCATAGGTGTTGCTGCTAGATTACAAGAAAGCATGCCAAATTTAAGGAGAAGATCCTTTGCATATTTACTTTGAGAAAGAAAATCCCATCTTTTACTTGTTGAACCTCAAGACCAAGAAAATAATGTAGCAAACCCATTTCTGACATTTCAAACTCATTCATCATATGTGATTTAAACTCAGCCATAAGAAAATTAGAGGCACTAGTATAAATGATATCATCTACATAGAGACAAACAATGATGAAATCATTTTTACCTCCCTTTTTTATGTAAAGTGTGGGCTCATTCTCACTCCTCAAGAACCCATATTGCTGGAAGTATGAATCAATTCGGCTATACCATGCTTGTGGCGCTTGCCTCAGACCATATAACGCCTTTCTCAACTTGTACACCTTCTCCTCTTTGCCTTCAATTATAAAACCTTTTGGTTGTGAGACATAAACCTCTTCTTGTATGTTTCCAAGTTTCAAATGGAGTTTGATTCATCATAGCTCTTGTGGGAGATAGATTCAACAAATAGACTGAAGTTGCTACTGGTTTAGCCCAAAATTGATTAGAGAGCCCTTTCGCTTGCAACATGCTTCTTGCCATGTCCATAATCGTGCGATTCTTTCATTTCGCAACGCCATTTTGCTCTGGAGTACAAGGAGCTGTCAACTCCCTATGAATTCCATTTTCTTAGCAAAAAAAAGAGTGAATTGATTTGACAAGAATTCTCCACCTCTGTCTGTGCGAAGACTTTTAATTTGCAATCCACTTTGCTTCTCAACTATGGCTTTAAAATGCTGAAATTTTTCAAATGTTTCTGATTTATTTTCCAAGAAATAAACCCAACTCATCCGATTACAATCATCAATAAAAAGTAAGAAATAACGACTCCCACCATGAGACTTAGTTTGCATAGGACCACAAAAATCGGTATGAATTAATTCAAGACAATTCGTTGCCCTCCACGCTTTTCCTACTAGGAATGACATTCTAGTTTGTTTGCCATAAATGCATCATTCACATAATTTAATTGAACCAATTTTTGGTAGTCCAAAAACCATACCTTTATTATTGAGTAGCTTCATGCCCTTCATATTAAGATGCCCATACCTCAAATGCCATAACGTTGAATCATCATTTTCACTTGTTGCTAGTACAAACTGCTCCATGCTGGAAATGTTTAATGGAAACATCTTATTTTAAGTCATGCTTATTTGAGTTCTTTGGCCTGATTTCTTATTTGTAATGACACAAGCGTTGTCATCAAATAAAATGGAATGCCCTCTAAGCATCAACTGTCCAACACTCAATAAATTGTATCCCAATTCAGGCACAAATTGAACATCATCTAATAACTTTACCTTACCATGATCAGTTTCCACTTTCACCATGCCATTACCTTCAACTTGCATCTCTTTTGTGTTGCCAAGCTGCATAGTTATTTTTTGTGTCTCATCAAGCTCATCGAATAAGGATTTGGTGCCTGTCATGTGGTTTGAACAACCACTATCAACAAACCATAAATTACTTGGTTTGGAGTTAGTTTCAATACAAGCCATAAAAAGTTTTTCTTCTTTTTCTTCTTCATTCTCTGCAGCAAAGTTCATTTGTTGGTCTTATACCAACATTCTGCCTTTATATGCCCATATTTGCCGCAATGATAGTATTGAACACCATTCTGCCATTTACTTTGCTCTTCGGACTGCCTTTGTTGTCCATCAGATCGGCCTCTGCCTCTTCCTTGACCACGGGCACGGCCACGGAATCCTCCTCTTCCTCGACCTTTATTCGCTGAAGTTTCACCTTTCCTGCTTTTGGTGACAACTTGAAATGCTTGTTCGCCATTCTTTTCAATTGATCTATTAATTCTGGACTCATGTGCTTGCAATGACCCCATTAGTTCATCAAATGAAAAAATAGGTAAATCCTTAGATTCTTCTATTGCAGCAACTACATGATCAAATTTTGGGGTTAAGCTTCTCAATACCTTTTTAACTACTGTCTGATAAGTAATTTGCTCCCATAAGATCGCATTTGATTCACAATTGCCATTGCTTTTGACAAGAAATTTTGCACCAATTTGCCGTTTTTCATGAATAAAGTCTCAAAGTCCCGTCGTAGCGATTGCAGTTTTATAGTGATTATTCTTGAATCACCACTGAACTCCTTCTGTAAAACTAACCATGCTTGCTTCGATGTGGCTGCTGCTGCAATTCGAGAGAAGACACTGTCGTGAACAGATTGCTGAATTATCACCAATGCCTTGGAGTCTTTCTTTCTATTGTCTTTCAATCTATTTTCTTCATCTGGATCTGCATAACCATATTCCACCAAGTCCTAATGATCCTGAGATCTGAGTAGAGTTCTCATTCTAATACTCCAAAATTCATAGCCTTCCCCTTTAAAGATGGGAATGAGTGGTTGTGCAACACTCATTGCATTGTTGTTGTTTGCCATGATATTTTCAAAGTGTTTCACTCACCTCACGTGTTTAATCTCTCTATTCACTCAAACCAACCTGGCTCTGATACCACAATGTTGGAACAATTGTGAAAATAGAATTAAAAGAAACAAAAATGCTGCAATTGCAGATGAACTCACAAATGCAGAAAATGGATGAGTTCTACAGTATATTAAATTCAAGAATTGAAGTGCCTTTATATAGGCTTACAAAGTTAACTAAAATAGCTAAAAATACTCAATAAAGCTCAATTATTATGCCACTAATAACAAACTTATCTTATTAACTGAAACCAGAAATTTTAGGAGCAGAGCAGTAATTGAGAAGATTCTGCAGGACCAATTCTTGAATCAACTTCCAACAACTCCATCACAACTACCATCCAAGTTCAAATTCTTTAATCTAGTCGCAAGAAATCATATAGCACCAAGAACGAAGCTGAAAATTACTTACTAAATTGCAAAACACGTCGGAGGACTCGAGTTTCCGGATCAACAGTCACAAATCACAAGTCTCTCTGGCTATTTTGCTGCTGCGCCCCATCTAATCCGGAAAATGGGAAAGACAGAGGACAGAGGAGGACCGGTGATGAAGCAGGAGGTCTAAACTGGCCGGTAATTGGCTGGTCTCACCGGCAAAAAAAAGAAATGGAAAGCACGGGCTGTGACGATTGGAAAGCATAGCCCGCACTCTTCCTCTTTACTGCGCTAAACGAACCCAGACCAGAAAGAAAGAGAGACCAGAGAGAGAGGTGGAGCTGACGTTTATGGTGGTGGAGTCGCCGGCAAAATGAAACGAAGGGGAAGAGCTGTCTCGTTTGGAAAGAAACACAGCTCACTATCGTTACTGCACTATCGCTAGACGGAAAAGAGAGACAGAGAGAGAGCGGCGGCAAGGCGTTGCACCGGTCTCCGGTGATCGAAAAACGAGAGGAGGAGAGGGCGAGGGTTAGGCCGACGCTGGAGAGGAAAGGAAGAAGAAGAGGGAAAAAAAAAAAAACGAAAAGTAAGAAAAAAAAAAAAAAAGAGAAAAGAAAAAAAAAGAGAAAGAAAATCTGAGTTTCTAGACTATTCCGGTTCGATTCGAACCGATTTGGTCCAATTCAGTAATTTGACTCAGTTTCAAAGATATTAATTGGTTTTCTGGTCCGATTTAATTTATTTTAATTGTTTTGGTTAGGTTCTAGAACATTTCCTCAATTTACTCAATAATAACAGTATTTGATTTTAGGATAATTAATTTATATATTAGTCACCCACAAAAAGAATATATGTTTTTAATATAATTAAGTCTTGTTATTATATATTATTTGTACTATTTGTTTATCCTTTTTATCTCTTTTCTTTGTTAACCAGATTATACCCCCTAACCCGTTACAACCTCGATAAAAGATCTTTTGATCTTTTTAATTTTATGCATTTTTATTGTGGAGAAATGATGGCTAAGTTTGCCTATGGAAATGTTGAAATTATATTCATGATTATCATATTTAAAGGTTAATAATTTTTGTTAAGATTCATATTTTATTTGTCATAATTTGAACAATTATTAATAAGAAGATCGAAGATCTTCTTAGCTTGTGTTTAAATTAAAGAATATGTTTTATTGAGATGAATTGAATTTTTGCAAGAAAATAATTAGTATAGGAAATACTTGATTTATTCTTATGTTAATGATTTTTTATATTTTTGAGATTGTTAATAATTATTCCCAACCATATTAAGCTATCAACTTGTGTTTAAAATAAAGAATATGTTTTATTGAGAATTGAATTTTTACAAAAAAATAATTAGTATAGGAAACACTTGATTTATTCTCATGTTAATGATTTTTGATATTTTTGAGATTGTTAATAATTATTTTCAACCATATTAAACTAATTTTGATAGTTTGTTTAGTTTGTGTTTTTGTTTCGTTAACAATCAGTCTCATACTGTTCAAATTGGCCACTAACCAATGCTTAAAGATTTAACAAGAATGGCAAGTGTTCAATTAAAATCTCATTCTCATTTCAATGTTAAATTTTATCTAAGTCACAAACGGTTCCTAAAATAAAGATAAATTAATGAGTTAAAGAAAACATGAAATTCATTCAAAATGCAAATTCAAATAATTAATAGATTATAGATTATATTCAAAATATAATAAAAATAACAACTCAAGTCAAGTAGTAGGGTAAAAGAATTCCGATAATGTTATGATTTGATCATATATAGGTTAGTACGTACTTGCCCTTTATCATCTTTCGAATTTAATAAACAAATCAACATATCTTTTTCAAGTAGTCTTTTTTTCTTCTTTCATTGATAATGTCAGCCTCTTTCTTACCTGTAATTAGACAATCAATCAATTATTAAATAAGTGACCAGAATATTCTCACACTTAATGTCACCTATTGCAATACAAATGGACATGGATAAAACAAAAGATTATCGCATTGCAAAAGTAACAATCTCTAAAAAATACTCCACTGACCGTGACAAATACCCTGCTCTCGATATTGTTTCACAGCAAGTAGTAACTGCAAAACCACCAATAAATTCAGCTCTCAAAGCTCTTCTTCACTTCAATTCTTTCTTATTTTCACATTTTCTGGAAATGTTTTATTTCGTTTCACCTAAGTGGCTGAGATCCAACAAATTATTGTTCATTTCACTTGAAGCAACATGCAATGAAAAAACAAATACCAATTAACTCAAGTAATATTAAATTTCCATGTAAAAAATGCTTTCATCATACAAACAGATGCAAATATGATAACTTATAATTGGATTAAATGAATGGAAGCTCAATGATTTGACAAGAAGAAAATTGAAATAGCTTTGATTGACAAGCAAAGTCATTACTGTCAAATTATATACATTCATAAAAATAAAATCCTTCATGTCCAAAACATGAGATAGAAACTTTTCACAGATGAAGGAGCGATAAATTTCCATTACAATAACTTCTTTTAACTGCATATTTGAAAGAAACACAACATAAATTGAACATTCCTTTAAGGAAGAAGGAAGATGATAGAGTATTTACAATTCTAAAAGGAAATATGTTTAGCATTCAACTCACCTCTAAACGGCATGCATTTGCAAAAATCCCGGCAGTTACTGCCTTTCTTATGGCCTGCAGCATCATTCAGAGGGAGAAAAAAGAATCAGGAGTAGTAGCATATTGATCAATACAGTTTGTTTAACTTGTCTAATGAAAAATGTTATGTAAAAACAAAATTCCCATAAGCGGAAAATTATTATTAAGATCCATATAAGTTTACCAAGTACACAGTAGAGCCGAATAAATATCATTTCAAGCACCAACCCAAAGTAAATAAGTAGTATTGCAACACTTACCAGAAAATCTTTTTCACATGATTTTAATACTATGCCTATCTGAAGTGCTATCCTCTTGAGTTGTTCTCTAATTTCAATAACCTTTTTCTGCAAGATAAATTGAATTGATACAAATATGTTGCATGCAACATATTTCAATTATTATGTTTGATTTTTTTTCTTGATTTACATATTATATGTGCAAGAACCTGAGAAAGCTGAAGAACTCCTGACAACCATGATTAAATCAGGGTTTCACCAATGTTCTGATTTTTACAACTGTAATAAGCAGTTGGTGCAGTTCAGGCAAAATGGAGTATGCAATTATAGTTTTGATATAATGTGTGAATATGGAAAGAGGCAAAAGAGACAAAATGAATATTTACCTCTTCTCATTCAATACTTCTAGCTTGTCTCAAATCATGCAAGACAATAAAGGAACCGAGGGCACGTATATGAAATATGAAATTACATAAAATAAAAAAGAATCAAATGATGCCTCTTGGCCAAAGAATAGAAAGGAAATCACCTTTGAAGGAAAAAATCAAACGATAATCACTGCCATTATCTAACCATTGCCGATCGAAAAAGAAGAGAAAGAAAATGATAGAAAATGCAAAAATTAAAAAGCAAAAATAAATCATGGAAATCACAATTTAAACAGATAGATGGATTAAACAAACATAAGAAATCAAAGAAAAATTTAACAAAGAAAACATTTTAAAAGAAGAAATAAAAATATGATACCTGTTGCTTTTCTTTCTCTCTTTTCTGATCCATCAGAAAGTAGAAATAAAATCTAGATTATGTCAATCTTGGGTTTTTCTTTTCGGCCTCTCTTATATATATATATATATATATATATATATATATATATATAATCCTGAAGAAAAAATATTTTAAAAATGCTGACGTGGCTCTTTTTTTTTACAGCTTTCTACTTTTCCTATTTTTATAAATTTTTGAATTTTTTCTTTTTTTTCTTTATTTTTTAAGTTTTAATTGAATATATATATATATATATATATATATATATATATATATATATATATATTATAAAAAATCTATTCTCTAACTAAATATATATCCCTTTGAATTTTTTTGAATATTTTCTTATCTATAATCATATTTATCTAGATATATTTATATCAAACCTGAAACATTTGTATTTCCTCACTCTCCCTTTGGAGTCCCAATTTCAATCAGTTACAGTACTTCTACAAATCCACAAAAAGGCTAAGCCGGTATCGAAGATTGTTGAGAAGATGGCTGAGAAAAAGATAAAATGAGAATGGTGGAGTTGTCATGCTTAATTATGGCTTATTTTAACATCAGTTTTTGTAGTTTTTTCATATTTAAACTGTTTAGTGTTTGATATTAATGACTAATTTATTATGGTTGTTATTTTTAATTTTTTTTTTTGTTTAAATGGGTATGAGTTTCTATGCCAATATGTATATATGTGTTATTTTTTAGAATCTAGAACGTTAAATGTTTTCTTACCTGAAAATTGATATATGCCTTAATACATTCCGCTGCCATTTTTATTGCTAAAAGGGAGCATATTTTCGGAAAGAAGTTTTATGGTGCAAAAGCTCAATTCTGTGATAAGGGATAAATGCATGATGTCACAATCGAATGTGACACAGTTGATCTTAAAAATCCATGTCTTTTGCCCGCATTGGTAAGACGGTAGTGCAGGATAACAGATTAAAGTGGAAATTTCGAGACAATCATACCATCTTGGCGGATGGGCTCCCTGTTGAAGTCTCCTAGGATGTCCATAATTGTTATTTGGTAATGCAATGGGCAATGCAGTTTTCATGTTCCAAACATGCCTATTTGCTCAGAAATTACGGTCTAGCTAATCTATTTTTTGACGCCTGTATATTGACTTTGTTGTACTCTCAGCGATTCAGAGACTACCAATTGCAAGGTCTTGGTTTCTCACTTATATTGTATGCTTGGAAGAATGATCAAGAGTTTATGTTCAATTGTTGAGTTTTTTAGTTTCCGCAATGTTTTTCAAGAATGATGTGATAGAGATACAGTAAATGCAATTATAAGTTTCTTTTCATTTCTCTTTTCAAGCATACATAAAAAATTGCAATGTTTTTCTAATGACGGTAATATGAATCTTAATTAATTTTCAGATTAATTTAGTTTATTAGTTCATTTATATGGCATTCTGGATTGTTCCTATCATGTCAAAGAGATTTGTACAGTACCATAAAAAACATTCTAATGTAAGAGAGAAAAATAGAAATATAGGCTAAAATGTTCAATCATTATATTTTGTCCTTAGTTGAAGTCTAAATAAAATAAAAACCATCATGCTAAACAGTGTGTGGGAAATTAAATAAATATAACAGAGTAAAATAAAAAAAAATTAAATAATATATTAAAACACACAAACATTGAAACATACACATAAAAAATAGCATGTGAGTATAGAAGTTTTATTTTGCGTTTGTGTTTTGTATCGTCTTAAAACACATGAATTATCTTTTAAAAAATAGGAATTAAAAAGGTTGCATTTGCAATTTTTTGAATTAATTTTATTATTATTTAAAAATTTAAAAATTATATATTTGAATTGTTGATTATTACTAATTTATAAAATAATTAATTAAATTTCATGTTCAGATATAACGAATTTGAATTTGAATTTTATATAATATAATTATAAATTCATAAATTATAGTTTTAGAAAAACTAATAAGACCCAATTTTTTTACTTTTTTAAAAAAATACTCATAAACATAAGAGTTGGTAGTCTAGAAATCCTCTATTCTTCTAGGATTTTTTTAAGTCCAGACATTATTCATTGAATTGAATAATTTTTTAAGTCTAGGATTTTTTACTTTTCCACCAAATTTTATTATCATCAATGTTATGACCCGACTTCTTCTAAAATATATCTCTCACGAGATGTATTATTTTTTGAGAACAATTTTCCTTTTAGTAATATTTTCTCTCATTTACAATCAAATTTTCATATTCATAAATGGAAAAATGTTATTGACCATTCTGTTTCAAAGCACTTTGCTTCACCTTCGTCCAATGAATTACTTCCTGCTATTGTTTTGGTGCCCTCAGCTCCCGCTCTTGCTGTCCAAACCAGCTCTACGTCATCAACGTCAGGTACTGTATCAGCTTCTCTACCTGATACCTTAGCAGCTCGACCACCCTTATCCAATAAACCACAACCACCCTTGCCAAATAACCCACAATCATCTGTCGATCCACCCTTCACAAATGTTCATCCTATGACTACACATGCCAAAAATCACATTAGTAAACCAAAAATCGTAAAATCTCTTCTTGCTCATAGTCTGCTACTCACAACCCCTACAACCTATAAGCAAGCACAACAACAATCTCACTGGAACAAAGCCATGATAGAAGAGTTTGATGCATTAAGTAAAAACCAAACCTGGGATCTAGTGCCTCATAATTCTTCTCTTAACATTGTTGATTGTAAATGGTTATATCGTATAAAGTACAAACCAAATGGCTCCATTGAAAGATTCAAAGCTCGATTGGTTGCAAAGGGATTCACTCAAAGGCCAGGAATTGACTTTCATTCTAGTTTCAGTCTGGTGATCAAACTAACAACTGTCCGACTTGTTCTTACTCTTGCCACTCAGAATAATTGGCTCCTTCATCAGCTCAATGTAAATAACACCTTTCTACAGGGCCAACTTGATGAAGAGGTGTACATGCGTCAACCACCTAGGTTTGAGGATCCTCTTCTCCCTCATTATGTTTGTAAGTTAAAAAAAAGCAATTTATGGTTTAAGGCAAGCTCCAAGAGCATGGTACACTGCATTGACTAGTTATCTTTTGTCTGTGGGATTTTATTGATCCAAGTCTGACTCCTCCTTATTCATATGGCAAAAAATTTGGGTTCATTATTTATGTACTTGTTTATGTGGATGATATTATTGTCTCAGGCAATAATACAACTGCTATTCAGCAGATGATTCATAGTCTTTCCAATAAATTTTCACTAAAAGGTCTTGGTGCCTTACGTTATTTTCTTGGTGTTGACGTTATTCCTTTAAAAAATGGGCTGCTCCTTTCTCAACACAAATATATTTCCGACTTGTCGACGGGAAATAATATGCACAAATCAAAAGGAGTTTCTACACCTATGAGTGCTTCTACGGCTCTCACCAAGTCTCTTCCTGAAACTATTGTTCACGCCACCTCTTATTGGTGAATTATAGGTAAACTTCAATATCTATCGTTCATCAGGCCTGATATTGCTTTCTCTGTGAACAAACTTGCTCAGTTTATGCATTGTCCTTCTATTGATCATTGGAGGGCAGTCAAGCACTTGCTTCGCTATATGAAATCAACAGCACATTATGGTTTACTTTTGTCTAAGAAAAGTGATAATAAACTACATATTTATTCAGACTCTGACTGGGCTGGAGATCCAGTTGATCACACTTCTACCATCGGTTTTGTTGTATATCTTGGTAACAATCCTATTTCTTGGTCTTCTAAAAAGCAACGAGCCATTTCACGTTCCTCAACTGAAACTGAATATCATGCGGTTGCTGCTGTCTTAGCTGAAACAAATTGGATTGCAAATTTATTGAAAGAGCTTTGGTTTCCATTGGCTGATATCCCAAAAATCTCCTGTGATAATATTGGGACAACAGTTCTTTGTGAAAATCCAGTGTTCCACAATAAAATGAAGCATGTTGCCATTGATTTTCATTTTGTCTGTGACCAAGTTCAGGCAAAGCAAGTGCATATTTGTCACCTTCATACTGCAGATCAAGTTGCAGATTCGCTCATCAAACCTCTGTCACAACGTGCATTTCATGTTCTTTTTCCCAAGTTGTCTATTGTTGCACTACCTAACAACTTGAGGGGGTGTAAAACAAAATAATATTTCTGTTATGATCTTTCCTTTATTGTAGGCTTTCATTCTCTGTTATTTTTGCATATTAGTTAAGATATTATCTCAGGTTGTTGAGTTCTTTATGGCTGCTAGTAGTCATCATCTGTTGTATATATATTTCTCAGTTTTTGGCAATATAATTCAAGCCTTCATTTTACAATTTACTAGAAACTTCTTTAAGTACCTTGTAATATCCTATGAACCAATAGGGAAGAAAACATAAGAGGGTTGCACATTCAATTCTAACTGTAACAAACACTTTGCATAATATTTCTTTGAAAGCTCTAATTCAACTTCTCTTTTTCTTTTGCTTTCTCACAAACAAACCAAAAAGACCAAAATAAAAAACTTCAACCCACTAGCCCAGGAAATAAAAATTAAAGAGTCCATAAATTCAATTTTCAATATTTTAATGAATAACCTCAAATCTCAGTTAGTTGTAGAAATAATTTGAAATGAAATCGAATCTCAAAGCTTATGCCTTTTGCAGGTTTGATAGTCTAACAACCAAAACTAACCTTAATGCATGTGTCTGCTGAAAGGGTGCGAACTCGCCGGAATCCATGGCTGCCATGGTAAGCATCATTTCCAGCTTCATCTCTCCCAAACAACGCTAAATCGTGCACCATGGCCAAGACAAAGAAGAAGGAGATGAGATTGTTAGACAAAAAAGAGAGAAAAATAAAGTAAGAGAGAGAGAATGACAATGTCCGTTTATTGCACTTGTCATTCAGCTAAGGACGGATCAATCATTCAAATCATTCAACAAAGCAAATTTGCATGATTGACACGTGGGTATCATGCCAAGCAGTAAAAAAAAAAAAAAAACAATACTTGTTTGGAATCAACCCCTAGTCCATCAATTGTATAGCTAATGTGCTAACCAACCCTTCCATTATACTCTTTAGCATCAAGTGAACAAACACTTTTATATAAATTATTTGAGCTGGAGTGGCGGTGGTAGTGCAACTCCCCCTCGTTTTGGTATATATCTACCGCCGGAAATGGAAGCCACAATTATCCGAAAAAAAAAATTTAGAGATAAAATCAAAAGAATTAATGAAAGTTTGTGTTTTTTTTTTTATATAGTCTATTTCAAACTTATATAGACAAACGATTATTTACAAATATCTTAGCTCATTTAAAATAAGCATATAAATAATATACTAGGGGTGAGATGGGATAACATGATCCCTTCTCCTTTAACCGGTATGAAATCCCTTTAAACACTCGAGAGGGAGCGCTTTTACATGTTTTATATATATAATATTAGGGAAAATGTTCAATTTGTTTGCGTTAAATTTACAAAAAATAAAACTCACAAATGAATCTTTTGGATAAAAAAATCCACATGCTTAGTATTTTATTGTCACTTAGCCCAATTTTTTACTAAGGGTTGATGCCCACAATAAGAAATAAATGAATTAAAAATTATTTTTCCTCTCTAGTAATAGTAATAGTAACAGCAACATCCACTTAGCCAAAATAACCAAATTTAAACTAAAATCTCTAAATCTATCAAATACAGAATGAAATCTACTGAGTTGAAGAAAGAAAGCAAGAGAGTAAAAGAAATATGAGTTATGCTAGTCGAGTTTTGAGAACGAGTAACTACCGAGGCAATCCAATTCGCGGCCATAGTAGATTATAAGGAAGCAAGTCATACTGTACTTGTAGATTGAAGGCAAGAAGAACACATGTAGAAGATTTTATTCCTGCAGATTCTTAAAGGTAAATGCGAATTTGTTCTTTCTGAAAATCAACTTCTTTTGTCATTGATTTATCAATAAGTGCGTGCTATTTTTCATACCCTTTTGAATCTCTGTTATCATTCTTTTATTCTTGAACCTTTATTAAATTTTTCTTTTCTTTTTTTTTTTTTTTTTTGCTTTCCAGCCAAAGTATATGTTACTTTGAATGACACGACGCAAAAAATGGACGAGAGAGCTGTAGATATAAGGTGAAGTTCTAATCAAATCTAAATACTTCCTTCCATAATACGAGAGAGCTGTAGAACCATGCAGCAAAAGTTTTTATAATGTAATATAATAGACTTAATGGTCCAAATCATTACAGTTTCATAATAAACTATGCCAAATAAAAATACTATTATCAAACCCATATACTATATTTAATTGTTTTATAACTAAAAAGTTAAATGTTATCAATATTTATACAAATAACACATTCAAGATGAAAGCCATCTACTGCAATGACGTACCTTGACAAAAAAATGAAACCCATTGAACCACTTTTATTCAACAGTACAACTTAAAAACACTTTCTTCAATTAATGCATCAAAGTCATCTACTAATCTTTACAATAAAAAATCTAATTTTAGCAGACGAATCAATGCAACAGTAGTGATTGTACATTATTTACAATTAAAAAAAAAAAAAATCCAATGGCTTACCTTGATTGCTGCAATCCCCTAAATGCATTGAACCAATCTTCAAATTTAATTTCGTATACACTTGCAATTAGCCACAGAATATAGACGGTTAACCTAGAGTTGTAGTTGGAAATTTTATCATATTTTCCCTCTCAAAATCTAGCAAAGAGAAGTTGTATATTCTCAAAGCCATAGCCACCTTTTTCAAGTCATAAAATTAGCTTTCAATTGCTTTAATTTAAATTTGCTTTCCTCGCGCGTTGACCAAGTGAAAAATTAGCTAAGCAACAATAAAATACCAAGTTCGTGGGTTATTTTATCCAAAAGTTCATTTGTCAGTTTTTTGTATATTTGGTCCAAGTTCAAGGTGCAAATTGAACATTTTTCTATAATATTATCATTAAATATTAATTGTAGCCAATCATAGTGCAGAAAAATTAAAGAAAAACTTTAAAAATTCTAAAAAAAGAAAAATAGGATGCTAAACAAGATTGGGTAATTTAGAAACACAAATTCATTTTCAGATAATAACCCCGCCTCTAAACTCATCAAATTGATGAAAATACTTATGATCGAGATGACTAGAACTCAAAATCTCTTATTCTTCATATGAATGAGAAGACAAATCAAACCATGTCTGATTAATGCAAAATATGTATTTTTTTGAGTATAGAACTTAAAAACAAATATTTTTTTCTTTTGGATATGATTGAACATTAATTGAACTTGATTTATTGTTTTAATGGTTTGTAATAATTTATTTTTATATTTATAAATATAATCCTATACTTTTTTTTTATTATTATGTGTTCCCCATGTTTTTGTTTTCTGAAAATTTTTTCGTTTTCTATATTTTTCAAAATGTATTTCCCTCTTCGTTTCTGCATTTCAAGGATTACACATTTATGCTTTCCTGCAACATATATAATTTCTTTAGACCTATCAATTCGTTAATTTATTTTGGGGATTAAATATAAATTTTGCAGATACCAGGACATATGGTGGTGAATGCAATAATAGTAGCAATGGCGGCTCACACTAATGAACCAAGTGATAATGCAATGGGTTCTTCAGTTAGAAATCCTGTTAGATACAGTAATCTTCAGGATTTTGGGTTGAGCTATTTTACCAGAAACCCATGGATTGGTAAAGATGAAAAACCTGTCAAAGTTGGTAAGGTTAAAGTCTTAGACAACATGAATAGCTTTCCCAGATATATGGCCCTCCGTTACTTGCTATTGCTATTGCTATATATATTATTTCCAAGAAAATGGCCTAATGGATTTAAACTTTACAATTTAAACTTTACGTCAATTTCATCTGACTACTTCAACCTTCTGTTGCAATATCACCTCACATTATAATTACGAATTAAATTGCAAATAAAAAATACACTACTATAAGGTTGACTCTTGACTTTGAGTTTGGATTAACTTATATGTGCATTTGTGTGAATGAGTTGCGCTAATAGTAAGGAAAATCTCTATTATTATTTTTTAATATTTTCATATTATTCTTGTTATTGACAATAAATAATAAATAAAAATGTATTATTTAATATATGGATGCATTTTTCAAAAAAATTGGAAACTTAAACAATGAATTAATCACTATTATTGTTCGACTTTTAATGTAAATTTAGAAATAATTGTAAAATCTGAAAAATAACACTTGAAAAAAAATTGAACTGCTTCGAGATTATTTGATTCACAAAATATTAGAATTTGTTAATGTCTTTTTTTTTTTTGTCAAAATCAAAACATAAGATATAATTATAATTATTTATAATTTATAATTGTATAATGAAAAAAAAAAATTTGTTTCAAACAACAATTAAACTTAATAAATTTGTGTAAATAAGAAAGTTTGAATTAAGTTAATCCAAGGTCAAGAATAGATCTCATATTAATATATTTTTTATTTGCAATTTAAGTTTAATTGCAATTTAGGAATAAAATATCAAAGTTTATGGTGAAATTGATATAAAGATCAAAATAGAGTAGAATCGTAACATAATACAAAATTGAGGGTGAAATAGTGCATTAAGCCCCAAGAAAATTGAAATTTTATTCAGAATGTGTTCTTTTAAAGGGCGGTTAGTATAATTTATGTACGATTTAGTCATGGAAAAATTAATTATAAATGTCTCTGCCAAATGTTTTAAGAAGTGTATCATTAATTTAATTTATGATATGATTCTTATTTTTTTCATGATTTATATTGCGAACAATTTCTTGAAAGATTAAGGATGTGTTCACTTGTAGAAAACTTGAGTCGTTTTATAGAAAAATTTTCCAAGAAAATTGGAAACAGTGTTCTGTATTCAAATCAGTCGGTTTTCTATTTGGAAAACTAGAAAATAGTTTTCAAGTTTTTCAAAATTTAATTAAGATTTGAAAAATAGTTTTAAGTTATTTTCCAGAGTTTTTCTTTATAATAAAAGATATGTTTTCCAACTGTTTTATGTATTTTGAAAAAGATATTTTTCTAATTAAAATTATAATATCTATAAATAATTTTTTCTATGAAATATTTTCATTGAAACAATAAAAATATTTAAATAACATAAAAATTATATTATGCTTTAATTAATAATTAATTTTATTATTACAAATACATTATATCCTTTATTTTTACAAAATTTAAAATTGATAAAAATGATATTATTATTATAAATAATCAATATTAAAAATTCAAAAACTTTTACATAAAAAATTTTTAAATTTATTTTATAATATTTTATTTCTTTTAATTATGAAAATTATGAATAATGTTTGTGAAGTTAAATAAAAATATAACTTTTTATTGTTGCCAAGTGAACGCATTTTCCATTTTTTATTTTTTAGTTTCATTTTCTAAGAAAACTGTTTTCCTAGAAAACAAAAAATAGAAAACAAGAAACTGTTTTTTTGCAAATAAACACACTCTAAGTATTTTTAAGAGTTAAAAGGAAGATCATTTAAGTGAGGTAAGTTTATTTTGGGGTCTTCAGACCTTGAAGATGTGTGTATAATGTATTTCTATCTCACATAGAAAAGATTATTGCCTTTTCATTTTCAACAAAAAGAGAAAAGATTATTGCCTTTCTATATAAGATTCATGGAGTTGATATCTAATCATCAATTTTCCACATCTAGGAGGTTTTTCAAGTTAACTTTTTGTCTTATTATTTTAAAATTAAGAACCACTAATTTTAGAAATAGGAAAATAAAATGTAAATATGTCACGAAATTCTTAACAATTTTTATCTTTGATAAAAATTTAAAAAGATTTAGTTATGTGTGGCAAAATTAGTTGTTTTACTAGTATTTCATTAAACCTTAAAGGAGTAACATTTAATAATCGATTCTCTCAAACTCTAAATATTAATACTAATATAAATGCTATGTCTCCAAACATTATGAATAATAGAAATAGTGTTTTGACCAAGGCAAAACATTAAACTCTACACGAAAAATTGTTGTTGAACAAAGCCTTAAAGACCAAAAAAATTATTTCTTATATAACTTAAACCGATTAATGAAAAATATAGCCACCTCAAGACTAGGCCTCAGCATGATGAGGCAAGACTACAAAACAAAGGTTTCGCCATTAAATTGGTTCAATTTTGTAAGTTGATTAAAAATATCTCAAGAATGCCATTCAAAATAAATATGTAAGTGAGACAACAGCCAATGGAGATTTATACAGCTTTGGAATCTAATATTGCTGGGGAGGGAGAAGTACATGTCGTTCTTTTGTTTACTATTTGTTTTGTCCATTTGTAGGTTTAAATATTGACCGAGTACATAATTTAATCCCTGAAGTTAAAAAGAAAATTGTGGCACTCTGAACTTTAAAATCAATTTTGTGTGACACCCCATATTTTAATTTTTTGTAATAACCTCACACCTCACCATGCTAGCAATAATTTTTTTAAAGATTTTTAGCTTTTATATGTAAAATATTAATTTGATATATGGTTAATGCAACTTTTGGAATAATAATTGTCACAATTTTCAACTATCTAATAATTGTTAAGTGTTAAACCGATATAATTTTATAAGTTGAGGTGTCCATCATGTCAATTAAAGTATTTAATAGTGCAATTTTAGAAGTTGAAATGTTCAATAGGTCAAGTGAAAAGTTGCGGTGGCACAAGGATTTTGCATACAAAGTATAGAGGTGAATTTATATATTGAGTGAAACACTCCGTAATTTTATTTTCAAAACTTTAGAATTTTTATTAAATCAAAAATTCAAATTTTTGACGGTATGGGTTGTAAATACCGAGCAATTCCAATCTGAGCCAAAGTTTGCGGAGTTGGGCACAAGCCCAAAACATATTATCAAAACTTCTAGTCAAGAATAATTTAAACTTCTTGAGAATTAATATTGAATCACTTAAAATAATAATAAAAAATTATATTTACCACTTAACTCGATTATCCTAAACTTTAATGTATAATGCAACAATCGTTGAGTAAATTGAAGATATAAATTTGAATAAATCAATTAAATAAATCAAACCGCTTGAAAACCATCGGGGAAATAAATCGAACCAGTAAGAATAAAATGAGATTATATGGCAAATATTTAATTGTTGATAAACCGGATCTGTAACAGTTTTAAATTTTTCGAGAACCAAGTGAATAACCTGTAAACCAAGAGAAAATCAAATCAAATTGCTGAATTGGACCAAGCCGGTTCGAATTGAACCGGAATGGCCCAGAAAATTCCAGAAAATCCTCTTACTTTTTCCCTTCTTCTTCTCTTCTTCTTGGCACACGCAAAGAGCAGCGCCGTTCTTCGCCCCCATCCCATTTCCGGTCACCGCTCGATGAGAGCAAAGTGGCAGACGACTCACCTCGTTTCGTTGGCTGAGTTTCCAGCCTCTTCTCACACAAACAGAGCCCCAGCGACGCGGATCGGAGCTGTCTCCTTCATTAGCCCCGGTTCTTCGATCTCAAGCGACATCTCGCCGTTTCCGACCACCGTGCGCATGGAGAGCAGGCGCGAACGGTTCCCTGTTGACCTGCGAGTGCCTCTCCTCTGTTGAATTGAGCTTCCTGTGGAGAATAGCGAAGCTGCCATGGCTGGCAGTCTCCTTAGCAAACTTTTGGGGCTATTTCCGGCTTGTAGGGTAACCAACTTGTCTAATGGACATGAAATCGGAGACCTCCTCATCAAACGGAGCAAATCAATGTAAAGAGTTGGCATTTCTGGGCTGTTGGATTTTCCGGCGGTTCGGTGACTGGCTGTCGACACTCCGGCGAGGCCCAAGAGACAGAATGATCTCCTCTCCTCTTCATGTGGGTCGTGGAATTGTAGTCCGATTCTCAACGTATGTCCTAAGACCTATTCTCTCATTTTTAGTATAAATTCCAAATCTAAAATTTATAGTTAATAAATTTAATTCTAACAAATAATTAGTTAGATATAATTCTTATTAAGAATTAGTTTGGGGCATATTGTTAGAAGCAATTAATTTTGAATAATGCTCATTACATTTCATGAATATCAGTTATAATTAGAAGATTTGTTATTGAAATGGAAATTCTTAGCTAATGTTTATGTTGGTTAACTTAGGAATTTTATTAAAATATTATTAGGGGGAAATTAAAATCTAAGGCTTAGACGAGTAAGTATAATATAAAAACTATCAAATGAGAGTACCTGTATTTAACTTGGCGAATCAAATTTTATTATAAATGTTTAGTTATTTGGTAATCAGATATAGAACATTTATTAATATCATTGAAATATGTTCGAACGCTAATATGACTTATTAATTAGTTGGTTGGGAGTTATTAAGTGCATATGTGTGTGTGTGATGGATGACGATGTAGCTTAAAGCGAATGGGTTGGTTGAATTGACTGCCCGATGAATAGGCTGCGTGAATTGAGTAATCGAATGATTGATAAATAAGGTTATGGCGGACGAGATGAGTTGACGTGAATTGCCCGACGGATGGGCTTTGATATTATATAATGTTGAATCATGGTTTAGTCAAATTTTAGGGGAGGTTCTGCTGAAATTTTGATAGAACCTAGGCTAGTCTTAATTAATAATATAATTAATAGGTTTAATTAGATTAATTCTTTATCTCTACTTATATTATTATTATCATTAGTATTCATTTATTTATTTAATTATTTATCTATTTTCATCATTATTGTTTTTTATTGTTATTATTTATTTTATTATTATTGTTGTTTATTGTTAACACTATTTATTTATTTATTTGCATTTGAATATTGATGTTTAATTGTGCATTGCATTATGATGTTTAATTGATTAATATGTTTGCATTTAATTGCAATGCTTGATTAGTTGTGATGTGACAATGTTTTGCCATGTTTGTGTGGAGTTGGAATGAAGTGGGTCACCGTGAGTTTGTGAGGGCTGTGTACGAGACCGTTGGCAGTATGGGAGATTGGCGCCCCCTGTGCACCTGATATGATATGGATAATATGGATAAACCATAGGGTGGCCTCCTGTTGGTATGGAAAAGATAAAAGAGAATGGAAAAACAATGAGAGGGCTGGTCAAGTGAGGATTAGATTGGTTGGCCGTATGAGGGATCGACTCCCTAGTGCACACGTTATGAGAGGGTGGGCCATGTGTGAGGACGGCCCATTGGGGGTTTTGGTGACGCCACAGACCAATTTCCACATGATGTGATTATGCGAAGATGTTAATAATTGTGAGTGTTGGTGATATGCCATTTGTGTGATTGGCTGCATGAGCATATAACTAGTCGAATGACTAGATTGGTATGTTTACACATTTGTGTGAATGCATGTGTTGTGCAATAATTATTACTCCTTAGAAAACCCACATGTCTTGTTTAATTTTTCAGGAAGTAAGTTTCTCTTTAATTCAGTTTAAGCTATGTTTTTTCGCCGTAGGGCTATAAAGAAACTTTCCTAGTTCCATAATTATTTTGCTATGTAACTATATGTATAAGAAGCTATGTATATCAAACAATTAATTACTCCGCAGTTGTAGAATTTACATACATTTAGTCGTGTATTAACATAGATGAAATAATTCTGTGAGCCCATATTAGAAATGTAATGTATTGTAAATTGGGCTCGAACTGTGCAATGTTTAAGATGATAAATTTGGGCCGAGGTATAATAAAATCTTGAGGTTTATTTTTCCTAGTAATATGGGCTGAATGTTTGAAATTTATATTGAGATAGTAGATTTTAGTGATTCAGGCTTACTACGAGCCTCGGGGGCTTTCAGCTTATCTGGGCCCTAGTGCCGGTCCGGCCCATGAAAACGAGTCGTGACACTAAGCCTTTTAAGTATTTGTTTGCTATTGTGAATTTGATTTTTGTATTTTTGTAATTGAATTGGAAAAATGATTTTGAGATAACAAAGAAAGCTTGTTCTATTGTTTGTTGTTCTTAAGCAAATTTAGGTTCTTAACCTTTGGAATTTTATTTCCTTTTGCTGGATTATATTTTATATTGTCTTTTTGGGAGTGATATTTCAAGTTCAGAAATGTAGTGTGTGTTAAACCTCCTCTTATTTTTTTATCAAATGGATAACATATTCAATAATTTAAATTCAAATATGGATGGAGTATAGCTAGCTTATTATTACTGTTATTATCTCATTCTTGTATTCAAATATGGAACACAAATATTGGGATCAGTTGTAAACATATTAACTATTGTACAACTATAAATTCATATGCTTAATGAATACAATATATAATTCTTTGCTGCAATTCAATCTCTTTCAGTTCGTTTTATGGTATTAGAGGTATAAGCTCTAAGCTTTTTCGATCCTATGACTAATCTTTCTTTTTCATTGTTATGGCTTTGTCAACTAATTCCAATATCACTCATTCTTCTGGCAAGATTATAATTACTATTAATGCTACCCAATTTCCTCTCAAACATACATCTAAAAACTATCCTACTTAAGCGTGCTCAAGTTTCTCCACTATTTCATGGCTCAATCTTCTTAGTTATGTAGATTGGAGGAAAAAAAACTCTTGTTGCCACTATTACAAAAGATGGCTAGGAATTAAGCAATAATGATTTTGAATTTTGATATTGTCGAGATCAAATGATTCTGGCAGCTTTGTTTGCATCAACCCATTTCTCGATTATGCATATTATTTCCAATGCAAAGACTTCTGCATATGCTTGGGAAAAACTTCAAGTTTCATTTGCTAATAAATCAATTACAAGGATTCTTTCTCTCATAGAGAAACTCTCTAATATGAAAAGGGACACCAAATTGGTAACTGAGTATTTGCATTCTCTCAAGAATATAGCTGATGAACTTGCTTTTTTTGACCACCCTGTTTCTGATGTTGATTTGGTGGTATATGTGTTGAATGGCATTGATACCAAGTTTCGTGATATAGCTGCGGCTATACGTGTAAGAGATACTGTTATCACATTTGAAGAGCTTCAATATAAATTGTTGGCTCATGAATTATATCTCAAAAGAATTGATTTGTCCTATGATCCCATTCTAATGACTGCTAATGTTGTTCGGAAGAGTTTCTCACCAAAACAAAATTATTGTCAAGGTAATTCTAGCTTTTCATCATCTAATATTGTTCCTACTGATGTTTCAAAATTCTCAAGGTCCTCGCAATCCTGGGCATGCTACTAGTAATGGTGTCAATTCTCAATTTATGCGTGGCAATAATAATTCAAAAGTACAATGTCAAATTTTGTGATAGACCTGCATTACTGCTCATCAATGCTTCTGTGCTAAGAATTATTTTTAAGATCATTTTCCGCAGTCGTAGGCCAATCATGCAAACACTAAGGCTTCATCAGATAATGATTGCATCCTAGATATTGGAGCTTCTCATCATGTCACAAATGATCTCCAGAATCTATCTATTCATGCTCCGTATGAGGGTATTGATGAACTTTAGCTCACATATGGCTCAGGTTTGAAAATAACTCATGTTGGTTCTAAGTCACTCGCATTACCTTCTAAAACTTGTTCTTTACACAATCTATTATGTGTTTCTCACGCTCAAGCCAATCTCTTATCAGTGTCTCAATTTTGTTATTCTAACAACGTATCCATTAAATTTTTATAATGCTATAGCAATAGGCATAGTAAGTAAAATCATATGAAAAGAAAAAGGGGGGTACGAAATAACCATAACGGATGTGTCAAAGGGACATCAAGTGATTGATATTATACCTCCAGGGTTTATGATTATTTTGTTGTCAAGGATCTTTCCACGAGGGAGATAATCACAAAAGGGCAAATTGATCAATCTGTCTATCGTCTCTCGTCTTCTGGTCACTCTTTTTCGCCAACAGCTCATCTTAGTGTTTGTTCATATGCCTTCCACTTTTTAGCATCAGTGTTTAGGAAATTTAGCTGTTCACAAGTTTAACTATGTATTGTCTCATTTTAAGTTACCAATTTCGGCCGTTAAGGACTCTCTTTGTAATTTCTGCCAGTGTAATAAAAGCCATAGACTTGCTTTTGGTGTTTCTTTTTTATCTAGTTTTCGTCCTTTAGAATTATTATATTCTGATTTATGGGGGCTTGCTCTTGTCCAATCAGTTGATAGTTTTATGTATTATCTTATATTTATTGATCATTTCTCCAAATATATATGGTTATACCCATTAAAAGCTAAGTCCGATGTTTATTCCGTGCTTCCTATTTTTCAGAAATTGGTTGAAAATCTGTTTAATTCAAAAATTGTGTCTGTGTACACTGATGGTGGTGGGCAATTTTAGGCACTAAACTCTTTGTTTCGTTCTCATGGAATTAATCATTTGCAAACTCCACCTTATATTGCTCAACACAATGGTGCTACTGAAAGATGACATTGTCACCTAGTTAAAACTAGATTAACTCTTCTTCACATGACATGTTTACCTCCTAAATATTGGTCTTTGCGTTTTAGGCAGCTGCTTATCTTATAAATCGTCTTCCAACACCCATTCTGAACTTCTCCTCTCCATATTTTAAGCTTTTTCGCAAGGTTCCTAATTATACTCGTCTTCGTGTCTTTAGGTGTTTGTGTTATCCATGTCTCTGACCATGCAAGAAATAAATTTAATGTTTGTTAGAAATTGATATTTTTCCAGATACTATAAGTTAGATAAAATAATGAATTGTCCTTTTTGTTTTTGTTATACCTGCTGTAACAGTCAAGGATAAGGTATAAAGATATGCAGATCCTTGATTTATGGAATTAGATCTGTTAAACTGAAAAATAAGTGAGGTTGGTGATGACTAGCCGTTTCATGTGTTTTTTGTTTCTTATATATGTATTGTAGAAAGCTAATGAATAATGAATCATTTTCTCTGCAAAAAGCTCTATTTTCATAAGTGTTCATTTTCTTAAAAATCATGACATAATATCAGAGCCCTATTGATCTTCAAGGGTTGTGTGTGTTTTTGAGAGAAAACCAGTAAGGCTTAACCTCTAAAAAAACCTTTCAATATCTGACTTGATTAATGGCTTCAAAAAATTTCTCCACTCGAACTCCCCCTACTTTTAATGGAGAAAACTATCCTCTTTGGGTTTTAAAAATGAAAGCATACCTTAGAGCTTTTAATCTATGGGAAGTAGTGGAGATTGAAAGAGATCCTCCTCCATTGAGGGAAAATCCTACTCTAGCTCAAGTTCATCAGCATACTGAGGAAAGTGCTAAGAAGTACAAAGCACTTGTTGCCATTCATTCATCTGTACTCGATTTTATTTTCACAAGGATTATGAACTGTGAAACAACAAAGCAAGCCTGGGATTAGTTATAGGAAGAGTTCCAAGGTAATGAGAGTACAAATCAAATTCAAATGTTGAATTTGCTGAGAGAGTTTAAGTCCTAAGAATGAAGGAGTCTGAAACTCTTAAAGAGTATACAGTCAAACTCATGAAAATTGTGAATCAAGTTAGGTTGCTTGGAGAAGAGCTACCAGAAAAAAAGGATAGTTCAAAGGTCTTAGTCAGCATTCCTAAAAGATTTAAAGGAAAGATCTCCTTCTTAGAGGATTCAAAAGACCTCTCAAGTATGAGTCTATCAGAATTTGTGAATGCCTTACAAGTCGTTGAGCAAAGAAGGGCAATAAGGAAAAAAGACTCATCTGAAGAAGCTTTTCATGCAAAATTAAAAGAAAAGCATGATAGTAGCAGTCATGAGAGCAAAAAGAAATTAGGTGAAAAGAAAGACAAAGAGAAAAAGGAAGGAGATGGGTACAAAGGTGGAAAAAGAGGAAATTTAACACCCGCCGCCCGATCCCGAAAGACCGAACGGTGGATGCCACATTCGGTGCCGGAGGCACCGTCCTAACCTACATATAAATCAAACAATCATATTATGAATTAGAAGTGACTTAGTATTCACAAGTTTAGCAAGTAATAGTATTTTGTTTTGAAAATGATTTGGGAGAATCCTACAGAAAAACTGCAAGAGTTTCCCCTAAAAATAGAAGTTGCCAAACATATGAATACAAAGCACTCCCAAATTCAAACTCCAAACCCCATCAAACTCCAATAACAACACAATAACACTTCTATAATTTCATAACTCCATAGTTCCTCAATAACATTATAATATTCATCACTTAAATACATTCATTTAAATATATCAACGTCTATTATTCTAACCATTAAATAAGTTCCAAATTATTCTCCCAATATATACACCAAAATAATTTACAACAATATGCTTAAGTTATAAATTAAATAATACAATCTCCAAAAATATAATCGTTATACATGCCATAATTTTTAGTTACATAAAATACTAATCAACTACCAAAAGATCTCTTCAGCTCTGATGCTACTCTTCAGGTCTTTAAGCAGTAAGCACAATCTCCAACCTGCGCGTGATAAAATCAACGCGCTGAGTATAAAACTCAGTGGTGCTCATAAAACACAACAAACCAATGTTGTGATGACAACATACTTAAAAAAATCATTTATATACATAAAATCATTAAATTTGAACATGTATTACATATGTACACCAACACATCATGCTTTAAAAATTCATTTGATATCATAAATACGTTGAGGTAAACTAAGAGTTATTAACATACTGTGATCTCATTTATTTCACTTCCTTAAAAATATTGTATAAGGGCTCACATACACTTAGGAGAAAAAGAAGCAGATAAGTTTTCATAGCTTATTCATAATGGTCTTAGGTCGCCAACCTTTTCATAACATATAGAGCGCGTCCGCCCTAACATAAGACACCCACGTGCCTAGCATATGATCATAGCTTCTTATCATAATGGCATCAAATGCCGAGCATGCTCATCATACATAATAAAATCAAATCATGCATCAAATCCACACCAAGTATATTAGAGCCCAAAAACATTTCTCATCAAATTCATGTTCTTTAGTCTTCTCATAATAAAAACTTAATTTACACTGAAGTAATTCATAAAAATTCTCATACTTAAATAAAATGACTTAACATAGAAAAATTCCAGCATAAAAATAACATTGACCCTTGCTGTGTTTTTAAAACATAACTTGAGTTATGGGTCTCCAAATTAAATGAAATCAGAGTCATTAGAAAGATAAGACAAAATTCTACAAATATTATGAAGGGATCATAGCCCAGATCAATATGAAAGATAACAAAACAAAGCTAGGAACACAGACTAACAGACCAAACCTGATTCAGCAGAACCAAGTCCATTGTTTATTGAATTCCTACTAAACCCCACACTCAAATTAAACCAATTCAGAACGAGAGAATTCTCAAGACACAGGGCAACAACTGTTATGAAGAACTCAGAACCTAATCTTGTCATTATAGTGGTCAAAATGGGCACTCAATTTAGTGATGCATGTGGCCCGACACAAACAGAGTCAGTTTGGGTGTTTTAGCCATAAGTTGAGTTATATATCTCCAAATTGGACACAAGAGGATGGGTTGGAAAGCTCAGAGATAGACCTACAACGTTTATGAAGGACTCAGACACATATGGAAATTAGAAAGGATTGAAAAATGGTCCTAAATCTCACTCAAAATCACGTTTTTCCCAAATTCAGTTTACTTTAGCCATGAAAGGAACATGAACCACAAAGATACAAGGTAGAAATGTCTACCACAACATAAATACTCATCAAACATCATCCAAGAGCATGTAATGGCAACCAAAATTCAACAAATCAATCATTTCATACAAAATCTCAAAATATACACATAATAGCATAAAGGCACAAAATCAAAATTTTGAGTAAGGTAAGTGTGTTTATGAACACTAACCTTCAAAACAAGCTTTAACAAGCTTTAATCAAAGCTTCTCAAGCTTTGGTCTTGCCTTTATCTTTGTTAGAAGGCTCTCCACCCTCTACATGTAAGAAACTCAAAATCAAACAAAGGAAACAAATAAAAGAAATAATTGGAGCATGATTAAGCATGTATATGCTAAAAGACAACTCTAAACCCAAAAATAATTAACTTATCATAAAATCACTTACCTGACCCAAGTAGGAAAAGCATCAAATTCCTTGAAATTAGTCACCAAAAATGACTTCTCTAGCTTCACTCTCTAAGATTTAGTACTTAAATCAAGTTGGAGGGGTGAATTTGATGTGTTTACTTAGTAAGAATTGAACAAGAAGAAGAAGAAGAAGAAGAAGAAGAAGAAGAAGAAGGAGAAGGAGACGTGTAGGAAAAGGAGAAGAAGGACAAAGTGTTGCTCAATAATTAATAGTTGCTTTTAATAAAGCAACTAAGGGGTATTTTGGTCTTTTCTCCAAATTGGAGGGTGTTTTGGTCTTTTCTCCAAATATTCTCCAATTAAATTCCTTCAAAATATTATTTATCTCCACAAAACTCTCTAATTTATTCCATAAAAATAATTCCTCAAATTTCTTCCATAAAAATAATTGCTCAAATTTCCTTACTTAATATAACACCATAATTCACTATTCACTAATTATCTAAATTCTCCAAAAATATTCCTTACTTACGTTCTACCCATAAAAACTATGCATACATGCTCCAAAAATGTTAAATAAAATATAAAACATAAATAGTAATTTTTTCGGACCAAAAATAATACCAACTTTTGGACCGGTAGTACTATTCATAGACCGGTAAACTACTATTGAAACACAGGAAAAACGGGGCGTTACAGGAAAGTATCCACCATGTCCTCATTGTAAAAAAAGAAGCCGCACTCAAAATTTTTGTTGGTTCAGGGCTAATGTACAATGCAGATCCTGTAATCAATTTGGGCATATTGCCAAATTCTTCAAAAATAAAGGAAATCAGCCTAATCAATAAGCTCAAGCGCAAGTTGCTAAGATTCAAGAACCAAAAGGAGATAACTTGTTTGTAGCCACTTGCTTAACAGCAACATGTTTCACAACAACTTGTATCAGAGATGTCTGGACAATAGATAGTGGTTGCACTAACCACTTGACAAATGATGTAAGCTTATTTTGTAACCTTGATAGATCTTACATTTCCAAAGTCAAAATTGGAAATGGAAAATTTATAGATGTGAAAGGCAAAGGAGATGTTTCTATAGAAACAAATTCAGGTACAAAAATCAGTTCTGATGTACTCTTTTTTCTTGAAATTAGTCAAAATCTATTTAGTGTTGGGCAAATGTTAGAAAGAGATTATGCCTTGTCTTTTAAAAATGAGTCTTGCATCATATATGATCCTAATGGCTGTGAGATCATTACTGGAAAAATGAGGAACATAAGCTTTAATCTGAATTGGAATCACACAAAGCTACATGCTTAAACTAGCATCATCGATGATTCAATTTTGTGGCATAAGAGATTTGGTCACTTCAGCTACTTAACCTTGAAATATATGCATGCCAAGGAGTTAGTCCAAGACTTGCCTACTATTACTGAATGTAAAGATGTTTGTAATGTGTGTTAATATGGAAAGCAAAACAGAATGTCTTTCAAACAACGTATGGAAAGCCTCAGAAAAATTGCAACTTATATGCTCTGATGTTTGTCGTCTTATAAGTGTCATTCTTGAATGGTAGTAAATGTTTTCTATTATTCATTGATGATTACTCAGGTTTTGCTAGTTATATTTCTTAAAGCATAAATCTGAGGTATTCACTTCATTCCTAAATTTCAAAATCACTTGTTGAGAAGCAATTTGATTGTCAAATTAAATTGCTCAGAATTGATAATGGATCCAAGTAAACCTCAAAAGAGTTTAAATTTTCTTTTTTGTGAAAATGAGGGAATTATTCATCAAATGACTATTCCATACACTCCTTAATAAAATGGAGTGAGAGGAAGAATATAACAACTATGGAGATGTCAAGATGCTTGCTATTTGAAAAAGAGCTTCCAAAAATTTTCTGGGCTGAGGCTGTAAATACCTCAGTATATTTGCTAAATTTATTTCCAACAAAAGTTTTAAATGGAAAAATCCCTTATGAGCTTTGGTATGGAGTGAAGCCTACAGTTGAACATCTCAAAGTTTTTGGAAGTGTTTGCTATTTTTATATTCTAAAAGCTAAGAAAGACAAGCTTGACTCTAAAGCTGAATTTGGAATTTTCATTAGCTATAGTAGCAATGTAAAGGGATATAGAATTTATGATTTGAGGACTAGAAAAGTGATAGTGAGTAGAGATCTAAAATTTAATGACCAAGTTAAATGGGATTGGTTGAAAAATGAGGTTGAAAATAAAGAGAAAATTCAACTTGAAGGAGATTTGTCTCATGATCTAGATGCAATGGAAAATGATGAAGATTCAGATGCAATTGATGATTCTCGTATTAGGAGAACAAGATCTCTTGAAGATATTTATGAGAGATACAATATCGCTACACTTGAGCCAGCTAGCTATGATGAAGCTACAAGCAAAGTAGAATGGAGAGTTGCAATGAAGGAGGAGATAAATATGATTGAAAAGGATGAGATGTGGCACTTGGTATAAAGACCTCCAAGTTAGAAAGTGATTGTTGTTAAATGGGTTTATAAAACCAAACTTAATCTAGATGGTTCTATAAATAAATATAAGGCTCGTTTGGAGGTCAAGGGGTATTACCGTCAGCATGGAGTTGATTTTTTGAATACTTTCGCACCTGTTGCTAGGCATGAAACAATTAAACTTCTAGTGGCACTTATAGCAAAGCTAGGTTGGAGAATATATCACCTAGATGTCAAGTCAGCATTTTTAAATGGTTTGCTTGATGGAGATATATTTGTTGAGCAATAGAGGGTTTTCAAATTACAGGCAAAGAAGGCATGATTTACAAGCTTAAGAAGTCTCTCTAAGGGCTAAAACAGGCACCCCCGAGCCTGGTATAGTAGAATAGATGACTACCTGCAGCAATAAGGGTTTATAAGAAGTGAAAGTGAGGCAACCCTTTATATAAAGAAGAATGGGAATGCAATTGAGCTTGTTGTTTCTCTATATGTTGATGATCTCTTGGTAACAGATTGTGATGGTGACTCCTTAAAGCAGTTCAAGTTGAATATGGAAATTGAATTTGAAATAACTAATCTCGGTGTAATGAGTTATTTTTTAGGCATGGAGTTTGATAAAAGTGAAGAAGTCATTTTTATCTCACAAAAAAATTTGCTTGGGAAGTTTTGAAAAAATTTCACATGGAAAGATCAAAACCTGTGGCCACTCCACTTATGGCAAATGAAAAATTCTACAAGAATGATTATGGCGATAAAGCTGATGCTTCAGTTTATAGAAGCTTAATTGGGAGTATGCTTTATTTATCAACAACCAGACCTGATATTATGTTTTCAGCTAGCTTGTTATCAAGGTTTATGCACTCTTCTAGTCAGATTCACTTTGGTGTAGCAAAAAGGGTGCTGATATACATCAAAGGGTCAATTGATTATGGCTTGTGTTATTTAAAAAATGAAAGCAAAGAACTAGTTGGTTATGCTAACAGTGATTGGGCTGGTAGTATTTGTTGGCTCAAGAGTCAAATTCTAATCTTGAGATTTTGATGATTAAAACAAAATAAATAAATTTAAATTATATTTGTGCTAATAATATTTTATGCAGAATACATATGGAAAGTAATATATGAACAAGGCAAGTCCTACAAATTCAAGAATTGTGAAGACATTTGAAGACCCTAGTGGTTAGACTTTTAGGATTTATTGTAGGATAGACAGAATATTCAATTATAAGCACAAAAATCAATTTTTCTCTCATCAAAATTATTTTTTGAAAATAGTTCTTCAAAATAAATCTTTTCATTCCTTGATTTTACGTTAAAAATTGTTTTTCGAAATATTCGAATTACCTAAATTAAAGAGACTTTGTCTCTAACAATTTTGGTAATACGAATAACTTGAATAAAGATCTTATGCAGTTCATTTTCGAAAATAAAACTTTTGTGAAGATCTAAAAATCTTGGTTTATCTTCTTACCTAAAACGAAGAAAGATCTTATTTTAATTCGTTTTAGTAAGAAAAATCTTTTCGGAAAATATTTATTCAAGTATTTACTTTCGAAAATCTTTATTTTAAGGAAAGAAAGATTGTCTCTTATTTTCTTACCAAAAAAAAAAAAAAGAATATTGACTCAAAAGATTTTGGTAACAAGGATTTTTGTATCTTCTAAATAAGAAAAGTCAATATTCTGATTTGAAAAAGAGATTTTCACTTTCTAAAAACGAGAGTCATAGACCTCTCTATAAAAAGACATTTTAATTCTTGAAAAATGTGGAAGAAAGAGTTTTCATTTTAAGAGTATTCATCCAGTGATCATATCTTTTATCTCTCAAAACTTACTATCTACCCCCTTATTTCTTTTCATCTTGATACGTTTTGTTTTATCGTTAAAAGAGAAAATAAATTTTATAACAACTTCTTTTGAAAAACAGTTCTATTTTCTAAACGATTTTCTAATCTCAAAAACTGTTTTTCCTGTTCTTATATTTGCATTTCTGTCTATCTATTTAGATTTTGTAATCTTTAGTAGACATGTTTTTATTTGATAAACATTTGTGTAATAGCTTAGGTAAGAAGTTATTATGAAAGAGGTTATCAAGCGACATTCTCCTTGAGAGAGATTCTAATGTCTTAAATTGAGTTTCTGTACTCTGCCAAAAACAGAAAGGGTTGAGGTTAACTAGAACCTTTGGAAAATCTAGTGGGATAAAGGGTAGATCTAGGTGTTGATCTATTGCCTTGTACTGTTGGTTTGTCTCTTACCCTTGAAAAGAGATAACATAGTTGAAGATCTCAAGATGAGTTTTGGGGAGTGGATGTAGGCGAGTTAGTGCCAAACCACTATAAATCACTGTGTTGATCTTTTTATTTTCAGAAGTTCTGCTTAGTAATATTTTACTCACATTTCTGTTTATATTTTTAGAAATGCTAAAGTTGTTAATGTTTTGATGTTCTAATCTGAAATAAGTCTTATCTTTGCTGAACATTAGAACTCTGGACTTCTGCTCAGTGAATATACCAAGTTCTAAACGGTTCTTCTATTTAGAGTATATTTCACTTCTTGGGTTTCTAATCAGTTTTCTAAACTTGATCAAAACTTTGTGAAGCAGTTCAGATTTCGATAACTGTCTCTCACACAGTCTTTCTAAACTTTATGAGGAAGTTCTAATCACAATTGCTTTCCGTCATAAAGCAGTTTCAATATTAAAATAAGACATTGTGAAGCAGTTCTAATTGATAGTTGCACTTTGCAGAGTCTTTTTATTTTCTCTAAATAGAACATTGTGAGGTAGTTCTAATTAATAACTTATTTTCGCACGTTCATTATTTTTCCACTGCACTTAGAATTCTGAGTTTTGTTTTAAAAGTTAAATTTTATTTTTTTTATTCTTAAAAAACCCAATTCAACCCCCTCTTGAGTTGTGCCATATATATACGGGACCCACAATTTGGTATCAGAGCTTTGGCTCTTGACTTATCGAAGCTTAACAGCTTAAGAGATAAGATCCATGGCAACCCCACTTCCTCTCACTTCTTTAGAAGGTCAATCTGTGTCTAGACCTCCTTTGTTCAATGGTTCTAATTACTCTTATTGGAAAACCAGAATGGAAAATTTCATAAAATCAGTTGATATAAACTGCTGGGGGAATGTCATTACTGGTCCTCGTATTCCTATGAAAATTGTAGAAAATGAGAGAATTAGAAAAACAGAAGAAGAATACACAGATGCTGATTGGAATGATATTTCTATAAATGCGAAAGTTATTAATATTCTTCATTGTGCTTTAGACGCAACAGAATATAACAAAGTGTCTAGATGTAAATCTGCAACAGAAGTTTGGAAAAAACTTAGAGTTACCTATGAGGGTACAGATAGAGTGAAAGAATCCAGAATAAATATCCTTTGGAGAGAATACGAAATGTTTAGTATGAGGGAAGGAGAAACTATTGCAGAATTAAATTCTAGATTTACTAATATAGTTAATCCTTTAAGAACTTTCAGAAATGAAATTTCAGAAGATGAGCTTGTCAAGAAAATCCTTTGAATTCTACCTAAAAAATGGGATTCTATAGGAACTGTTATGAATTACGAAGAGACTCCCGTTACTTATGATTATGTTATAGAAGCTCTTGTTTCAGAAGAAATAAAATGTTCTCTGATTGTGGAAGATAAGAAAAAGAAAGGACTAGCTTTGAAAGTAGTTTCTAGTGAAGAAAGTTCTTCCGATCTTGATAGTGATGATTTAGCACTTGTTGCTAAAAGATTTAAAAAGTTCTATAGAGAGAGTGGAAGGCCACAGAAAAAATTTATCAAAAAGAACTTTCCACCTAAAAATAGCAACTTACCTAAGAAAGAACCTTTTGAAGTGGTTTGTTATGAATGCAACAAACCTGAACATATCAAACCCAATTGTCCTAAATTGAAAAAGAAGTCAAAGAAAGAGAAGCTGAAGCAGGCATTCATAGCTGTTTGGAGTGATTCAGATGATTCTAATATCTGTCTGATGGCTACTATCAATTCTGACTCTAAGGAAATCAGCACTCTGACTTCAACACAGAAAGTTGAAATCGATGAAACAGATGCAACGGTCTAAAAGCATGAAGAAAACACTGTAAGTATTTCTCAACCTGAATCAGAAAATGATCTTTTAGATACTTACAATAACCTTTGCAATGAGTTTGAAAAGCTTGTTAGAAAGCATAAAGTTCTAAAGGAGGATTTCAGAAACTGAATGTAATCATTTGAAAGATGCTTTTTATCAAAAAGTTACATGAAAAGATCTTATCATAGAGATCAAAGATCTTAAAGATTGTAATAATAGATTTTCTTAAAATCTGACACACCTTGAAGAAAAATGTAAAAATCTGAATTCTGAAAATGAATCTTTAAAAACTGAAATTAGAATTCTAAAATCAATTTCAGAATCATTTTCTAAAGAAAAGACAAGTTTTAGCTATGATGGCATTTCTAAACTAAATCATGTTTCTAATAAGAAAAATGCTATTTCTAATGTTGCGACTTTAGAACATCAAAGTTTCAACAAAAAGAAAAATCATAGTAAGCTAAATGCACCTGTTACCACTAACCCTCTAGGACCCAATATGAGTTGGGTACCTAAATCTGCTTGATCTTTTCAGGTGTGCCTAAGGAGTGAGCTAAAAGCAGAAATGTGGTACATGGACAGCGCTTGCTCTAGGCATATGACTGGTGATAGAAAGAAGTTCACCAGATTAGAAAAGAAAAAGGGAGGTACAGTAAGCTTTGGAGACAAAGCAAGAGGTAAAATCGTTGGTATTGGTGTCATAGGTTCTAATCCTTCAATAGAAGATGTGTGCTCAGTAGAAGGATTACATTATAACTTGTTAAGTGTAAGTCAGATTTGTGATAAAAATCGAGAGTGATCTTTGAACCTCCTCATTATGAAGTTCAGAACATGCATGATAATAAAACTTTATTTGTTGGAAAAAGGTTTGGGAATATATACCTAGTAGATCTCTCTGATATGCATAACCGGGATATATGTTTAGTTTCTGTTGATAATTCTAGTTGGTTATGGCCTAGAAGACTTGGACATGCAAGCATGCACCTTATTTTTAAACTGTCTAAGGAAGATTTGGTTCGAGGTTTGCCAAACTTGAAATTTGAAAAAGATCACATTTGTGATGCTTGTCAAATGGGCAAACAAATCAAAACATCTTTTAAATCCAAGGGCAAGGTATCTACTTCTAGACCTTTAGAATTACTACAACTTGATTTATTCGGACCTATCACCCCTTCTAGTCTTGGAGGAAAATTCTATGCATTTGTTATTATAGATGATTACTCTAGATTCACCTGAACACTCTTCCTTAGAAATAAGGATGAGTCATATGACACGTTTGTTCATCTTTGCAAGAGAATACAAAATGAAAAAGGATACAACATATCTACAATTAGAAGTGATTATGGAGGAGAATTTGAAAATCAGAAATTCGATGCTTTTTGCAACGAGTTAGGAATTTTTCATAACTTCTCAGCACCCAGAACACCTCCACAAAATGGAGTAGTGGAACGCAAGAATAGATACTTCAAGAATTGGCTAGAACCATGCTGAGTGATTCTAAACTACCAAAGTATTTCTGGGCAGAAGCCATTAATACTGCCTGTAATATTCTAAACAGGGCTTTGGTAAGATCTAAACTTAAAAAGACTCCATATGAGCTATACAAAGGTAGAAAACCAAATATTGGTTATTTTCATATTTTTGGTGTAAATGTTTTATTCTAGATAAAAAGAAAAATCATCTTGCTAAATTTGATGCTAAATTTTATAAAGGAATTTTTCTGGGATATACTAGTAATAGTAAAGCATACATGGTGTTTAATAAAAAGACTCTAGTTATAGAAGAATATATTCATGTTGTGTATGATGAATCTGACTCTACATCTAGAATTTTAGAAAATGATGATATTGTAGATTCTAATTAAGAAAAGCAGAATGAATAACTAGAACAGCCAGAAAGTGGGCAGAATATTGATAATCAGGCTGAACCAGAAGTTGAACATGAAGATCAAAATACAGCTGAAAGTCAAATGCCAGAAACAGAAAACGAAGATTCTCAATTACCAAAAGAATGGCGTTTCCATAAGTATCATCCCCAAGAAGACATTATGGATAATCCTTCAGAAAGGATGATGACTAGAGCTCAATATAAGAGATATTTTGGTAATATTGCTTTCATTTCTCAATTAGAACCTAAAAATTTAGAAGATGCTCAAAATGATGAAAGTTGGATTCTTGCTATGCAAGAAGAGCTAAATCAATTTGAGATTAACCAAGTTTGGAAACTTGTTTCTAGACCTAAAAACCATTCTATTATTGGAACAAAATGGGTGTTTAGAAATAAGCTTGATGAGCAAGGTAATGTTGTGAGAAATAAAGCAAGGTTAGTGGCTTAAGGGTACAACCAAGAGGAAGGCATCGATTTTGATGAGACCTTTGCCCCGGTTGCCAGACTTGACGCCATTAGAATGCTTTGTGCATTTGCATGTTTTAAAAACTTCATGTTGTACCAAATGGATGTAAAAAGTGCTTTTCTAAATGGGTTTCTAAATGAAGAAGTGTATGTAGAACAACCTCCTGGTTTTGAAATTTTTGATAAACCTAATCACGTTTACAAACTTACTAAAGCTCTTTATGGTTTGAAGCAAGCTCCTAGAGCTTGGTATGAAAGGTTAAGTAAGTTTTTATTAGAAAATGGTTTTTCAAGAGGAAAGGTTGATACAACACTATTTATCAAAAATAAAGCACATGACATTCTAGGTGTACAAATTTATGTTGATGACATAATCTTTGGCTCTGCTAATGATCTTCTTTGTAAGGAATTTTCTAAGATTATGCAGGGTGAGTTCGAGATGAGTATGATGATGGGAGAATCAAACTTCTTTCTTGGACTTCAAATTAAACAATGTGAAAATGGAATTTTCATAAATCAGGAAAAATATACTAGAGAATTGCTGAAACGATTCAAAATGGAAAATGCCAAGGTATGTAGTACACCTATGAGTCCATCCTCAAAATTAGAAAAAGATGAAAAAGGTAAGGATGTGGATATCAAGTTGTTTAGAAGTATGATTAGTTCTTTACTATATCTAACGGCGAGTAGACCAGACATACACTTTAGTGTTTGTCTATGCGCTAGATTTCAATCGTGTCCCAAAGAATCTCATAATTGCCATAAAAAGAATTTTAAGATATCTTTGTGGAACTTCTAATTTGGGTCTGTGGTATTCTAAAGGCGATACATTTGATCTTATTGGATATAGTGATTCTGATTTTGCAGGGAGTAGAATAGATAGAAAAAGCACGTTTGGAACTTGCCAGTTTTTATATAGCGCCCTTGTATCATGGTTTAGCAAGAAACAGACATTTGTTGCTCTTTCTACTGCAGAAGCAGAATATGTTGCTGCTGGAAGCTGTGTTGCACAAGTTTTATAGATCAAACAACAGTTGGCAGACTATGGACTGAAATAAAAAATAGTACCAAGAAAGTGTGACAACATAACTGCCATCAATTTATCTAAAAATCCAGTCCAGCATTCTAGAACCAAGCACATAGAACTCAAACATCACTTCATACGTGATCATGTACAAAAAGGTGACATAGTGATTGAGTTTATTCCTACAGAAAAGCAATTGGCAGATATTTTTACTAAACCTTTGAATGAAAGTCAATTCTGCTTAATTAGAAGAGAACTCGGTATGTTAGTTCTAAACTCTTAACTTTAGAACTTTGTAAGTATGTTCTAAACTGTTTTCTATATTAGAAAGTGAAAGACAGGCTATGTTCTAATACTTTATTCTGTGTGTTTGTGAAAAACGTTTTTTTTTATCTAAAAAGGAATGCGTATTGCTCTGATATGACTTTCTAATGTCATTATCAGAATCTAGCTTTAGACAAAATTCAAAATTTTGTTTTCTTTTGTGTGTTTGTTTTACTAGGTTTTGCGTCTTTATTTTATTTAAGTTTTGGCGGTTTTATCTTATGTTATTTGTCGATTTGAATTTCCCTAAAAATTGCTCTTTATTTTCATTTTATTCTTCTTTCCTAAAATTTATTTTGCCACTTAATTATTTCTTTCTTTCTATTAACTACTCTCTTGCTCTCTTGTTCTCTTACTACGAAACCCTAAACCGTTCTCTGCGTCAAAAACCTCAACAATGGCTGAATCAAGTTTCACCTCTTCATCCGACTCTCTAACTGAACAAGAACTCCAACTCCTAAAAAGGCTATCAAAGAAATATAATCAAAAGGAGTCAAAATAGAAAAAGTCAGTTGAAGAATCGAAGGAAGAAAAAGCGAAAACTGCAACATCAAATAAACAAGTAGCTAGGGCTCGCGACAAAGGTAAATCTGTTCTTTCACCATATCCTCTCATGCGTTCTTATGTCATTGATTGGAAATTTTTCGGGAATGCTGAGTTCAACTTCAGGGAACTCTTTGAGTTTCAAGGTTGGATGGATTTTCTGACGCTAAACAGACCATGTTATGAGAATTTGGTCAAAGAATTCTATGGTTCTCTTAAGGTTAGTGGAATAGAGTCAATTTCTGTAAAACTTGAGGGTGAAATCAAAGCGTTCTCTTACGTTGACTTGAGTAAAATTTTAATTTGCCAAATACTGGGTCTGGGGTAATGAAAATTAAGGATATTTCTAGGGTTAGTGAATACAAAAAGGAAGAATTTGTGAAGAAAATTGTTAAGAGGGGTTCTGCAGATAAACAGGGTGTCATTGAATGCTCAAACTTGACGGATAGTATGAAGTGGTTGTACAAACTTGTTGTGCATTATATTTATCCCAAAAGTGCTTCACTTACATATGTGAATCAGGTTGAATTGTGCATTATCTGGCACATAGTTGAGAAGAAACCCTTCAACCTGTGTCATAACATCTTTGACAAAATGCAAAATAATCCTAAGAAACTACCCTATGGAATGGTGCTGACACTAGTGTTTGAGTTTCTGAAAGTGATGGTTGCAATGTTTCAAAGCTAGACAGTGGGTCATTGAAAATGAAGGATGAAGAAGGAGAAGAAGAAAAGGAAAAAGAAGAGAAACAAAAGAAAGAAAAAGAAGAAAAGAGAAGAGAAAGGAAAAGCTAAGTTGGAAGAAATAGAGAAGGAAGAAAAGAAAGAGAAATTAAAGGTGTGAACCCCTCCCCCGAAAATAGGCATATGATGAATATGACTAAGGGCAGAAATGCACGTGAATGTGTGAGTCGCCACCTTGTTTAATTATTTTCGGGTAAACTAGGAAAAACCCTAAATTGACTCCAATTCTAATTAACCTAATTATTAGATTAATTATCCCAATGTCTAAGGCATGGTGTGCAAACCCGAGATGGATCCCGAGACCATGTCATGCTGATGAACTAACCAAAGAATGAATGCTTTGCAGGGTGAATGAAATAATTGGACCAATTAAAATATTTATGTGATTTTGACTTGCCGCTCGGGGTTAAATCCTGAACGTGCCTACGTACTTCCGTTTGAATGAAAGATCAAAGTCAACGTAGTTCGATAGGCCTTTTTAAAAGGGCTTTGAAGGTGTATGCTTAATGCATGAGTGTGTGTATGCTTTGTGCATGAGTGTATGTATGCTTTGTGCATTTTGTTTAGGCATTTTGCCAAAGATTGATTGATTAATTTAAGCGATTTGTCGCTAAAAATGGTTAATCTTATTTATAGGCAATTTGTTTGCCTAAAATTGATTAAACCGTAGGCAATTTATTGCCAAAAGGTGATTGATTAAACTGTAGGCAATTCGTTGCCAAAATGTGATTGAATAAGGCCGTTGGTCACAATTATTGATTAATTGGACTTTTAGACGAGACTGATTGAGGCCGTTGGTCACAATTATTGATTAATTGGACTTTTAGGTGAGACCGTTCAAAATAAGGCAATTGAACCGTAGTTATTAATTAACTAGGTTCTTTAGCCAATTTTGTCGGATTTAAGCTTTAATGCCACGATTATTGATTAATCGGGCATTCGGGTTTAATCACACTTAAATAATTCGTTGTTAAAACGTGATTGATTAAGGCTTTTAGTCACAATTATTGATTAATTGGACTTAAACCAGATTTATTGAAAATAAGGCAGCTGGACCGTAGTTATTAATTAACTAGGCCCTTTAGCCAAAATTGTTGGATTTAAGCCTTAATACCACGATTATTAATTAATCGGGCGTTCGGGTTTAATCACACTTAAACAATTTGTTGTTAAAACGTGATTGATTAAGGCTTTTAGTCACAATTATTGATTAATTGGACTTAAGCCGGATTTGTTCGAAATAAGGCAATTGAACCGTAGCTATTAATTAACTAGGCTCTTTAGCCAAAATTGTCGGATTTAAGCTTTAATACCACGATTATTAATTAATCGGGCATTTAAGCTTAATCACATTTAAACAATTTGTTGTTAAAACGTGATTGATTAAGGCTTTTAGTCACAATTATTGATTAATTGGACTTAAGCCGAATTTATTTGAAATAAGGCAGTTGAACCGTAGTTATTAATTAACTAGGCTCTTTAGCATAAATTGTTTTTAATTGAGGCAGTTTATTTGTCTAAATATGATATGAATGCATTTATGCAGTTTTAGAATTATTAGGAGTAGAAGAGAAGCATGCATGAGGTGCTAAAATTAAATAGGCAGAGTTTCATTTAAGTACTTGATTTAATCGACGACCGCTTCTTAATTCCAGATTAAGCTCCTCGTTTGGGAAAATATTAATTAATTTTAATTTGTTCAATTTTAGTGACCAAGTATCACAACAAAATACAATTAAAATTGAATTAAAATGCAAAAAGCGGTAAAAGAAATCGCAAAGAGCGTGGGGGGAGAAGGAGCATCCGTCAACATGGACCGAGCAAGCTCAAATGGAGGGGTAAGTGGCCTATTTATAGCCAAAAAACGGGTCTGGGGCGGCAGGTGTCGCCGGGGTCGGCGGCAGCTGCCGCCTAGGAGGTGGGGCGGCAGGTGCTGCCGCGGCGGGGCTGCTGCCGGAGTCGGCGGCTGCTTTCGCCGCAGCTGGGCGGCTGCCCAGGGCGGCCGCTGCCACCGTGTCCGGCGGCCGGAGCCGCCGTTTGCGGTGGTGTCTCTTGTACCTCGCTCCAGGAGCTTTTCCGGGAGTTCCGGACCTCCAAAAATTATTCCGGGACCAATTCTGCGATCCTCGTAATTTTTCGAACGTTTCAAGTACCATATTGGCATACTTTTGGCGAGTTTCCAAAATGGGCTTCGGCCCGGCCGGACTGTTTGTAGTCCGAAAAAAAAAAAGGCACTGTAGCAAAGTCAAATTTACTGTAGGCAAAGTCAAATTTACTGTAGCAAATTTTATTATTCGCAGTCCGGGAAAACTGGCTTTTTGAGCCTCAAAATTTGAGTATTCACAAAAGGAAGAAGGGAAAGAAAGGAAATTAGAAGAGGAAAAGAAGGAAGAAAAATAGAAGGAGACAGTAGCTGAGAAGGAAGCAGAGTCAGAAAAAGAAAAAGGGGAAGAAACAGAAGAGAAAAAGGAGTCTGAAAATGTAGAAAAAGAAAAGAAAGTAGAAGAAGCCAGTGATGCAGAAACAGAGAAACTGGAATTCAGTGATGAAGACAGGTCAACTGAGGTCAAAACTGAAAAAGAATATGAGTTTTTATCAGCTCAAAGGAGTAGAGAAGCTATGCTAGGTAGAATGGAAAAAGAGCTTATAGAAGAGCATAATAAGGAGCTTGATGAGGCAATAAAGCATTGCAAGACTGTGATTGAACAAAATCAATCTCTCATCGAGTCCTTGGAAAGAATGAAGGATGTTAATGAAAGGAAGCTAGCTACTCTGAAAGTTAAGGGAACACCCTACACTCCTGCCTTAGAGAAATCAAAGAAAGTAAAGCACACTGCGGGTAAACATAAGGTTCATGGAAGAAAGCCTCCATTGCACCCTTCCTCTAAACGACCAGAGAGCTCTACTGAAACCTCTCCTACTCAGAATCTCAGAAGTTCTAACCCCTCTGATTTCTTAAGTGTTGTCTATGTTTTGTGAACAATATATCTTTTTGTATGTCTTTATAGAGCATATCGTTTGAATTATGTTTAAGATTTCTTTTTATGTGCTCTGATCTTTACTAACCCTTTTGTATGATGACAAAAAGGGGGAGAACACAGGATATTTGATGGTTAAGTAACGTACTCTGCTAATATGTGGTAACTTTAGTACTTACATCTCATTGCTTATTATTTTCTAATCTGTGTTATTTTTGTTCTATTTCATAAGCTATATGTTTTACATGATAAACTGATTGTTTAGTCTTTAGTACTTAGATTTCTTTTGTTGTAACGAATGCTCTGCAGGTTAGACTTAAGATTTTTTTTGTTCTATTCCTAATATCAGTTTCCATTCTATCCTTATGCTCTGATTATTAGAACTTAGAATATCTTGTATATTTTTGCTATTTCTAATATCAGTTTCTAAAATGTTTTCCTTGTTCTAAATCTCATAAATACTTATACTACACCTATTCAGGGGGAGCATAATACATGTTCTAAATTTGCTTCATAATAAGATCATTTGACTTACTTAGAACTTATACTTTTCTATGCATAAGATTTAGGGGGAGCACATGATTTATGTTTGCTAAATTTATTGGTTTTGTCATCATCAAAAAGGGGGAGATTGTTGGCTTAAGGGTCAAATTCTAATCTCGAGATTTTGATGATTAAAACAAAATAAATAAATTTAAATTATATTTGTGCTAATAATATTTTATGCAGAATACATATGGAAAGTAATATATGAACAAGGCAAGTCTTACAAATTCAAGAATTGTGAAGACATTTGAAGACCCTAGTGGTTAGACTTTTAGGATTCATTGTAGGATAAAGAGAACATTCAATTATAAGCACAAAAATCAATTTTTCTCTCATCAAAATTATTTTTCGAAAATAGTTCTTCAAAATAAATCTTTTTGTTCCTTGATTTTACGTTAAAAATCATTTTTCGAATTCTCTTAAGATTCGAAATATTCGAATTACCTAAATTAAAGAGACTTTGTCTCTAACAATTTTGGTAATATGAATAACTTGAATAAAGATCTTATGCAGTTCATTTTCAGAAATAAAACCTTTTTGAAGATCTAAAAATCTTGGTTTATCTTCTTACCTAAAATTAAGAAAGATCTTATTTTAATTCGTTTTAGTAAGAAAAATCTTTTTTGAAAATATTTATTGAAGTATTTACTTTCGAAAATCTTTATTTTAAGGAAAGAAAGTTTGTCTCTTATTTTCTTACCAAACAGAAAGAATATTGACTCAAAAGGTTTTGGTAACAAGGATTTCCGTATCTTCTAAATAAGGAAAGTCAATATTCTGATTTGAAAAAGAGATTTTCACTTTCTAAAAACGAGAGTCACAGACCTCTCTATAAAAAGACATTTTCATTCTTGAAAAATATAGAAGAAAGAGTTTTTGTTTTAAGAGTATTCATCCAATGATCATATCTTTTATCTCTCAAAACTTACTCTCTACCCCCTTATTTCTTTTCATCTTGATACGTTTTGTTTTATCTTTAAAAGAAAAAGAAATTTTATAACAACTTCTTTTTAAAAACAGTTCTGTTTTCTAAACGATTTTCTAATCTCAAAAATTGTTTTTCCTGTGCTTATATTTGCATTTCTGTCTATCTATTTAGATTGTGTAATCTTTAGTAGACAGGTTTTTATTTGATAAACATTTGTGTAATAGCTTAGGTGAGAACCTATTGTAAAAGAGGTTATCAAGCGACCTTCTTCGTGAGACAGATTCTAATGTCTTAAATTGAGTTTATGTACTCTGCCAAAAACAGAAAGGGTTGAGGTTAACTAGAACCTTTGGAAAATCTAGTGGGATAAAGGGTAGATCTAGGTGTTGATCTATTGCCTTGTACTATTGGTTTGTCTCTTACCCTTGAAAAGAGATAACATAGTTGAGGATCTCAAGATGAGTCTTGGGGAGTGGATGTAGGCGAGTTAGTGCCGAACCACTATAAATCACTGTGTTGATCTTTTTATTTTCGGAAGTTCTGCTTGATAATATTTTACTCACATTTCTGTTTATATTTTTAGAAATGCTACAGTTGTTAATGTTTTGATGTTCTAATCTGAAATAAGTCTTATCTTTGCTGAACATTAGAACTCTGGACTTCTGCTCAGTGAATATACCAAGTTCTAAACGGTTCTTCTATTTACAGTATATTTCACTTCTTGGGTTTCTAATCAGTTTTCTAAACATGATCAAAACTTTGTGAAACAGTTCAGATTTCGATAACTGTCTCTCACACAGTCTTTCTAAACTTTATGAGGAAGTTCTAATCACAATTGCTTTCCGTCATAAAGCAGTTTCAATATTACAATAAGACATTGTGAAGCAGTTCTAATTGATAGCTGCACTTTGCAGAGTCTTTCTATTTTCTCTGAGTAGAACATTGTGAGGTAGTTCTAATCAATAACTTATTTTCACACTTTCATTAGTTTTCCACTGCACTTAGAATTCTGAGTTTTGTTTTTAAAGCTAAATTTTATTTTTTTATTCTTAGAAAATCCAATTCACCCCCCTCTTGGGTTGTGCCATTTATATACGGGACCCACAATATTGATGATTCAAAAAGCACCTCTTGATATGTTTTTTCCTTTGGAAGTGTTGTGTTTTCATGGAATTCAAAAAAAAAAAAAAAAAAAAAAAAAGAAGTTGTAGCTCAATCTACAACTAAAGTTGAATATGTCTCTATAGCAGCAGTAGCAAACCAAGCTACTTGGTTGCAGAAATTATTGTCAGATTTGTGACAAAGTCAAAAAAATGCTACTGTTATTTGGGTTCACAACAAATCTACCATTGCAATCACAAAAAATCCTGTCCAGCATGGAAGGACCAAGCCCATTAATATGAAATTTCATCCAATTAGAGAAGCAGAGAAGAAAGGAGAAGTTGATTTGGTTTATTGTTGTTCAGAAAATCAGATTACTGATATTATGACAAAATCTTTCCCTAAAGCCAAGTTTGAAAGGCTCAGATCAATGCTTGGAGTCTTCAAGAAAAATATCAAGGAGGAGTGTTAGAAATTGATATTTTTCCAAATCCTTTAAGTTAGATAAAATAATAAATTGTCCTTTTTGTTTTTGTTATAACTGCTGCAACAGTCAATGATAAGGTATAAAGATATGTAAATCCTTGATGTATGGAATTAGATATGTTAAAACTTAAAAGCAGGTGATGTTAGTGATGACCAGCCGTTTAATATGTTTTTTGTTTCCTATATATGTACTGCAGAAAGCTAATGAAGAATGAATCCTTTTCTCTGCAAAAAGCTATGTTTTCTTAAGTGTTCTTTTTCTTAAAAATCAAAACAATGTTACGTTTGTTCCGTGTTTATTTTTTGGCTATTCATTGCATCAGAGTTCATATTTATGAATCTTGCTCGTAAAAGGATGTATGTTTCTAGACATATGGTTTTATTGAAAATCGATTTCCTGGGATAGCAAAAGTTGAGTCTATGTAAATACTAATTCATGGTTTGATATTTCTTCTTATAAGTCTTCTAATCCAGTCTATATTTCATTCCATATGGTTAGTTCCTCTTGCAGCCTGTGTCACTGACTAATACTCCTCTCGAATTTTCTCCCTCCGTAACATCTAATTCCATCCCTCCTGTTTAGTCCATATAAGCTTCTTCTTCCTCTTCTAATCTTCCAACTTTGCCTTTGTGCACTCATTTCCATGCGTTCCAGACTGCAAAATAATATTTTCAAAGTTCTTCATCAAGTTACCAAACATCCTGTTCCTATAGTACTTGAGCCAACATGTGTTTCTCAAGCTTTGCGTCTGCTTGAGTGGCATTCTGCCATGTCCGATGAATTTAATGGCTTACTCAAGAATGGTATGTGGATCCTTATTCCTCCAAGTTCTTATCAAAACTTAATTGGGTGTAAATGGATATTTCGAGTTAAACAGCATGTTGATGGTTCTCTTGATAAATATAAAGCTCGTTTGGTGGCTAAAGATATACACAGAGGTCTAGTATCGATTATGGAGATACATGTAATCCGGTTCTCAAACCGGTTACAATTTGAGTAGTTCTTATAATTGTTGTTACGCAACGATAGCTGATTTTCCAATTGGATGTTAATAATGCGTTTTTGCATGGTCCTTTGCAAGAGCATTCCGAGCTTGAGTATGTTTGTAAGCTTGTTAAAGCTCTCTATGGTCTCAAACAAGCCCTATGGGCTTGGTATCATGCACTCTGGTCCGTTATTTTGCATTTCGATTTTCACTAGGCATATAGTGATAATTCCTTGTTTGTTTATCGGAAGGCTAATGTGGTTTGCTATTTTTTGGTATATGTTGATGATCTAATGTCACAGGCAATAACAGGTCTTTAATAAAGAAGTTTATTTCTGCCTTGTCGCACAAATTCTCTCTTAAAGACCTGTCTCCTCTATATTTATTTCTTGGCATTAATGTTCATTCTACTTTTCGGGGTTTATTTCTCTCTCAACACCATTATATTCAAAAGCTTTTAGAGAAGAATAACATGGATGGTGCTAAGCCAGTTTCTACTCCGTTTGCCACCACTACAGTTCTCACTAAGTTGAGTCCTTCTAATCAGTCAGTTAATGCTACTACATATCATCAAGTTGTGTGCGCTTTGCAGTATTTAACTTGGACCCGACTTGATATATGCTTCCCTGTCAACAAATTATGCCAGTTTATGTAGTGCCCTTCTTCACTCCACTAGGATGCATTAAATAGGTTATTGTGTTATCTCAAGTCCACTATTTATTTTAGAATTCAGATTTCCCCACAGTCATCTCTCACTTTCTATGCTTTTCTGATGCCGACTGGGCTGTGACCCTGGGGATCACACTTCAACTTTTGGTTACATTCTCTATCTTGGCACTGTTCCCATTTCATGGTCTTCGCGAAAGCAAAAGTGTGTTGCATGATCTTCAATAGAAGCCGAGTATCGTGTCGTAGCATCCATACCTTCGAAGGTTCTTGCAAAACTTGTTTATGTCATCTCTTCTCCGGTTATCTATTATGACAATATTTCTACTACCTATACCTATCAAAACCTAGTGTTTCATTCCAAAATGAAGCATATTGAAATCGGTGTTCATTTTGTTCGAGATCTTGTGCAGCGTGGTCACCTTGGAGTTTCTCATGTCTCTTCCAAAGATCAATTGGCAGATCTTCTTACAAAATCGCTGTCCAAGACTTTGTTTCTTCTTAATTTGTCCAAGATTAGTGTTCGTGATGGAACCTTAATCTTGTGGGGGGAGTGTTAAACCTCCTGTTATTTCTCGTCAAATGGATAATAGATTCAATAATTTAAATTCAACTATGGATGGAGTATAGCTAGCTTACTATTACTGCTATTATCTCATTTTTGTATTCAAATATAGAACACAAATATAGGGATCAGTTGTAAACATATTAACTATTGTACAACTAAACCCGGCCATATTACGATTTTTGAAACCGGAACCGTCGCTTCCGAACCGATGGGAACTGGAACCAGAACCGGTGGCCTATGGTTCGGTTCTGGTTCCACCATTTTTAGAATCGTGAACCGACATTTCTCAAAACTGGCCGGAACTGTCTAAAACCGACGATTTTTCCAGCCGGTTAGAACCAACGGTTGAAACCGACGGTTGGAACCAGCTATTCCAAGCAGATTTTGGATTTAATGTTAAACGGCTAGAATCGGCGGTTCTAGCAGCTTTTTTTATTTTTCAAATAGTTTTATGAAATCCCCAAATTACCCCTTCTAACAACTATAAACGGCTACGTAAAGGCTAGTTTCAAGGGTATTTGTGGAAAAATGATTTCTTGGATTTATTATAAATATCTCATTCCATTCACAATCCCCTGACACAAAACAATCTCTGCTCTCTCTACTCTATATTATTCTCTACTCTACAATATCTCTAATTTTCATTCATAAATTATTGTCCAAAATATTGAAAAATAATTTCTTCAAAGTCAAATCTCAAATTATTTGTCCAAATTATTGTGAATTAATTTCTTCAAATTCCAATCTCTACTTATTCTCTCTAATTTTTTTTATTCAATTTTCCAAGTTACATATTATTTTCCTATAATGGCAAGTAGAGGAAACTCAAGTTCCGCTAAGGGCAAGGGAAAGATTGGAGAAACACAATATTCATCTATCCTTACAAACGACATCTTCTATTTCACCCCCGACCAATATAATCTTGAGGAATATTCAAATGAAAATTTGAATAATTCCAACTCCAGAATCTGAATTTAATCATGAGAATTTACAGCAAGAGGAAAAGCAAGGTACACAAATTTTTTAAAGAGCAAGACAAAGTTCCGACAAATTCGCCGTTCATTTCACGAAGAAATTTAAAGGTGACAAAATGTTCGATATAATTTGCAATTATTGTGGAACATCTTATAAATACAAACAAGCGAGCAGTTATTGATCATTTTGGAAACATTTGGAAGCAAAACATCCAACAAAAATAGGAGTTGATCGGTCTCAAACACAAATTTTTGGGTACACATCTTCTAACATTTCTTTATTTCAATATTCTGAAAAACAACAAAAAGAAGAATTAGCTAAAATGATTGCTATGGAACATTTATCTTTTAGTTTTGGTGAAAAAGTATGTTTTAATCAATATTGTCAAAAAGCTTTTTAAATCCAAGGTTTTAATCAATATTGTCAAAAAGCTTTAAATCCTTCTCCTAAAAGAGTGCCAAGAAATACTGTAAAACGAACTATTATTTCTTTATATAAAACAAATTATTGTTGTGATATTTGGAGTGATCATTTATTGGCTCAAGGGTCGATTTTTAATCTCGGATTTTGATGATTAATACAAAACGAATAAATTTAAAATTATGTTATTTGTGCTAATTTTATTTTATGCAGAATTTCTATGGAAAGAAATCGTACAAGGCAAATCCTACATTGAGTGTGAAGATTTGAAAGTACCTAGTAGCTAGGAATTTAGGAAACTTTGTAGGATAGAGAGAAAATCCATGTATGAGCACAAAAATATATTTCTCTCTCAAAAATAATTTGCGAAAAATTAGTTTTCTTCAAAATATCTTATTTTCGAAAATATTCCTTTAAATTGAAAAGTTTTGTTTTCCTAAAACTAAAGAGATCTCTTCTCTAATGTTTTTGGTAATACAATCACTCTCTTTTCGGAAATAATTTTTTGATAGATCTAAGGTACTTAAAATTATTTTCTTACCTTAAAAACGAAAGAGAATCTCTTTCGGTTTTAGTAAGAATATCCTTCCAAAATAAATGCTGTCGAAAATCTTTTCTAAAGGAAAAATCGGGTTTTATTCTCTTACCAAAAGAGATAAAATAATTTTTGGTAACAAAGATTTTCATATCTTCTAAACAAGGAAAGAAGATATTCTGATTTCTATCTCTTTCCAAAAAGCGACAGCTCCTTTGCTTCCTATATTAAGGAACGTTCACGCCTTAAACATTTGGTGAAGTAAGAGTTTTTGTTTTAAGAGCACTCTCTCATTGAACGAATCTTTATCTCTCAAAACTTACTCTCTACCCCCATTTTCTTTTCATCTCTACTCTTAACGTTTTCAATATTTGAAGTGAAAAGAATTTTTACAATTGCTTTTGAAAAACAATTCTGTGTTCAAATCGATATTCTAACCTGATAAAATTGTTTTTCCTGTGCTTATATGGGCGTTTCTTTCTGTCTATTTAGATTGTGTAATCTATAGTAGACAGGCTCTTTATTTGTTAAACTTTGTGTGTAATAGCTTAGGTTAGAAGCTATTGAGATAGAGGTTATCAAGCAACCTTCTCCATGTGTGGGATATTAATGTCTTGAATCGAGTTTTTCTGTTCTCTGCCAAAAACAGAAAGGGTTGAGGTTAACTAGAACCTTTGGAAAATCTAGTGGGACAAAAGGGTAGATCTAGGTTTTTTATTATTGCCTTGTACTATTGGTTTGTCCCTTACCCTTTAAAAGAGATAACTTAGTGGAGGATCTCAAGATGCGTCTTGGGGAGTGGATGTAGGCGAGTTAGTGCCGAACCACTATAACTCTCGGTGTTGATCTCTTTATTTCTGAAGTTTGGTTGATACTGTCTCTTTTACACTCTTGTTTAATTTTTAGAAACGCTGAAATTGTTAATAATTCAGATGTTCTAAAACGGCAATAAGTTTCATCTATCTTGAACATTAGAACTCTGGTATTCTAATAAAGTGAATATACAATGTTCTAACTGTTGTTCTATTCCCAGTATAATTCACTGTTTGGGTTTCTATTTTATTTTCTAGATTTTATGAGGATGTTCTAATCTTGATAGCTCTCCATCATAAAGTCGTTCTGATTTTTTTTTTTTATTAAAGCTCTGTGAAGAAAATCTGAATTTAATAACTGTCATTCACATAGCTTTATTTGATTTCTCAAACTTTATGAGGAAGTTCCAATTTCTATAACTTTCCTTCATAAAGAAGTTTTGATAGTATATAAGTCAGTGCACTTTGACTTCAATGCAGAAAGCTAGAATCAACGAAACAAATGCAACAATTCATGAGAATGATGAAAGCACTGTAAGTATTTCTGAGCCCGAATCAGAAAGTGATCTTCTAAATACTTACAATAATCTTTGCAATGAGTTTGAAAAACTTGTTAGAAAGCATAAAGTTCTAAAGAAATATTTCACAAAATTAAAATCTGAAAGTAATCATTTAAAAGATGCTTTTTATCAAGAAGTTACATGTAAAGATCTTATTATAGAAATCAAAGATCTTAAAAGTTGTAATAATCAATTTTCTGAAAATCTGACACTTCTTGAAGAAAAATGCAAAAATCTGAATTCTGAAAATGAATCCTTGAAAACTGAGATTAGAATTCTAAAATCAATTTCAGAATCATTTTCTAAAGAGAAGACAAGTTCTAATAGCATTTCTAAATTGAATCGTGTTTCTAATCAGAAAAATGCTGTTTCTAATGTTGTGACTTTAGAACATCAAAGTTTCAACAAAAAGAATCACAGTGCACCTGTTACCACTAACCATCCAGGACCCAATATGAGTTGGGTACCTAAATCTGAGCGAGCTAAAAACAGAGATGTGGTACATGGACAGCACTTGCTCTAGGCATATGACTGGTGACAAAAAGAGGTTCACCAAATTAGACAAGAAAAAGGGGGGTACGGTAAGCTTTGGAGACAAAGCAAAAGGTAAGATCGTTGGTATTGGTGTGGTAGGTTCTAATCCTTCAATAGAAGATGTATCCTTAGTAGAAGGATTACATTATAACGTATTAAGTGTGAGTCAGATTTGTGATAAAAATAGAAGAGTGATCTTTGAACCTTCTCATTGTGAAGTTCAGAACATGCATGATAACACAACCTTATTCACTGGAAAAAGGTTTGGAAATATATACCTGTGAACCCCTACCCCGAAATATGGCATATGATGCGTGTGACTAAGGGCAGAAATGCACATGGATGTGTGAGTCGCCACCTGGTTTAATTATTTTAGGGTAAACTAGGAAAAACCCTAAGTTGACTCCGATTTTAATTAACCTAATTACTAGATTAATTATCCAATATCTAAAGCATGGTTTGCGAACCCGAGGTGGATCTCGAGACCATGTCATGTTGATGAACTAACCAAAAAAATGAATGCTTTGCAAGGTGAATGATGTAATTGGACCAATTGAAATGTTAAAGAGATTTCGACTTGCCGCTCGGAGTTAAATCCCAAACGTGCCTACGTACTTCCGTTTGAATGGAAGATCAAAGTCAATGTAGTTCGATAGGCCTTTTTAAAAGGGCTTGAATGGGTATGCTTAATGCATGAGTGTGTGTATGCTTTGTGCATTTTGTTTAGGCATTTTGCCAAAGAATTGATTGATTAGGCGTTTGTTGCCAAAAAAACGTTGATTTAAGGCTTTTAGCCAAAAAGATTTATTTGGGCAATTTTATTGCCAAAAGTTGATGTGATTAGGCGATTGTCGCCAAAATTGATTGATTTGAGGCTTTTAGCCAAAATGAGTTGATTTAGGCAATTGGTTTGCCAAAAGTGTTGATTGGGCGATTATCGCCAAAATTGATTGATTTTAAGGCTTTTAGCCAAAAGATTGATTAATTCAAGGCATTTGGCCAAGAATTGACGTGAAATTTAGGCAATTTGTTGCCAAAATGTGATTGCTTAAATTGTAGGCAATTTGTTGCCAAAAAAACGTGATTGATTAAGGCTTTTAGCCACAATTATTGATTAATTGGACTTTAGCCGAACTTGTTCGAAATAAAGGCACTTACACCATAGTTATTAATTAACTAGGCTTTTTAGCCAATATTGTCGGACTTTAGGCTTTAATACCACGATTATTAATTAACCGGGCACTTAAGCTTAATCGTATTTTAATTGAGGCAACTTATTTGCCATATTGATGATATGAATGCCTTTATGCATGAATTCAGAATTGGAGTAGAAGAGAAATTATGCAGATTATGCTGAATTTAAATAGACAGGGTTTCGTTATTACCTGAGTCAGTCGTCGGCCACTTCTTAGCTCCAGGTTAAGCTCCTCGTTAAGGGAATATTAATTAATTCAATTTTAGTGACCAATTAACAAAGCAAGGAAAGCAATAAAGCTAAATTAAAATGCAGAAAAAGCAGTAAAAGAATCGCAAGGAGCGTAGGGGAGAAGGGAGCGTCCGTCACACAGACTGAGTGAGTAAAAACTGAGGACTCGGGCCTATTTATAGGCAAAACCCGGGCTGAAGGGCGGCCGCTGCCGCCGTCTGCGGGCGGCCGCTGCTGCCACCGGAGGCCGGCGGCTGGATTCGCCGGGGCCGGCGACCTCTGCCGCCCGGTCCGGCGGCCGCTGCCGCTGTGGCCAGCTGCAGCTCCCGCCGAGGATGGGCGGCTGCTGCCAACCGTGAAGGGCGGCCGCAGCCACTGTCTCCAGCGTCTGCCGCCGCCGTGAAGGGCGGGCCGCGGCCGGCGGACTTTCTAGTTTTTGTTTCGAGAGGCTTTTCTCGGGAGTCTCCGGACCTCCAAAATTATTCCGGGACCAGTTCTACGATCCTCGTAATTTTTCGGACGTTTTAAGTACCACATTGGCATACTTTCGGGTGAACTTCCAAAATGGCCTCCGGTCCGGCCAGACTATTTGCAGTCCGGGAAAAATAACTTTTCGAGCCTCAAAAATTTGGTTATTCACAATACCCTAGTAGATCTCGTCTGATATGCATAACCAGGATATATGTTTAGTTTCTATTGATAATTCTAGTTGGTTATAGCATAGAAGACTTGGACATACAAGCATGCACCTTATTTCTAACTATCTAAGAAAGATTTGGTTCGTGGTTTGCCAAAGTTGAAAATTTGAAAAAGATCACATTTGTGATGCTTGGTAAATGGGCAAACAAACCAGAACTTCTTTTAAATCTAAGGGCATGGTTCTACTTCTAGACCTTTAGAATTGCTACACCTTGATTTATTTGGTCCAATACTCCTTCTAGTCTTGGATGAAAATTCTATGCATTGTTATTGTAGATGATACTCAAGATTCACCTAGACACTCTTCCTTAGAAATAAGGATGAGTCATATGACATGTTTGTTCATATGTTCAAGAAAATACAAAATGAGAAAGGATACAACATCACGGCAATTAGAAAGTAATAATGGAGGAGAATTTGAAAATCAGAAATTCAATGCTTTTTGCAACGAGACAGGATTCTTCCAAAATTCTCAGCACCTAGAACACCTCAACAAAATGGAGTAGTGGAACGCAAGAATAGAACACTTCAAGAGATGGCCAGAACCATGCTAAGTAATTCTAAACTACCAAAGTATTTCTGGGCAGAAGTAGTCAACACTGCCTGTATATTCTAAACAGGGCTTTGGTAAGATCTGAACTTAAAATGACTCCATATGAGCTATACAAAGGTAGAAGACCAAATATTGGTTATTTTCATATTTTCGGGTGCAAATGCTTTATCCTAGATAACAAGAAAAATCATCTTGCTAAATTTGATGCAAAATCTTATGAAGGGATTTTTCTGGGATATTCTAATAAAATAAAGCATATAGAGTATTTAATAAAAAGACTCTAGTTGTAGAAGAATCAATACATGTTGTGTTTGATGAAACTGACTCTACTTCTAGAACATTAGAAAGTGATGTGTTGTAGATTCTAATCCTGAGAAGCAGAATGAGCAATCAGAACAACTAGAACAGCCAGGAAGCAATCAGAACATCAATAATCAGGCTGAACCAGAATTAGAACATGAAGATCAGAACATAGTTAAAAGCCAAATGCTAGAAACAGAAAATGAAGATTCTCAATTACCAAAAGAATGGCGATTTCATAAGTATCATCCCCAGGAAGACATAATGGATAACCCTTCAGAAAGGATGATGACTAGAGCTCAACTTAGAAGATATTTGGTAATGTTGCCTTCGTTTCTCAATTAGAACCTAAAAATTTAGAAGATGCTCAAAATGATGAAAGTTGGATTCTTGCTATGCAAGAAGAGCTAAATCAATTTGAGATAAACCAAGTTTGGAAACTTGTTTCTAGACCTAAAAACCATTTTGTTATTGGAACAAAATGGGTGTTTAGAAATAAGCTTGATGAACAAGGTAATGTTGTGAGAAATAAAGCAAGATTAGTGGCTCAAGGGTACAACCAAGAAGAAGGCATCGATTTTGATGAAACCTTTGCTCCGGTTGCTAGACTTGAGGCCATTAGAAGCTTTGTGCATTTGCATGCTTTAAAAACTTCATGTTGTATCAAATGGATGTGAAAAGTGCTTTTCTAAACGGTTTTCTAAATGAAGAGGTGTATGTAGAACAACCTCCGGGCTTTGAAATTTTTGATAAACCTAATCATGTTTACAAACTTACTAAAGCTCTTTGGTTTAAAACAAGCTCTTAGAGCTTGGTATGAAAGATTGAGTAAGTTTCTATTAGAAAATGGTTTTCAAGAGGAAAGGTTGATACAACACTATTTATTAAAAACAAAGCACATGATATTCTAGTTGTACAAATATATGTTGATGACATAATCTTTGGTTACTAACGACCTTCTTGTAAGGAATTTTCTAAGATTATGCAGGGTGAGTTCGAAATGAGTATGATGGGAGAATTAAATTTCTTCCTGGGGCTTCAAATCAAACAATGTGAGAATGGAATTTTCATAATCAAGCAAAATATACTAGAGAGTTGTTGAAACGATTCAAAATGGAAAATGCCAAGGTATGTAGTACTCCAATGAGTCCATCGTCAAAATTAGAAAAAGATGAAAAAGGCAAAGATGTGGATATCAAGCTGTTTAGAAGTATGATTGGTTCTTTGCTATATCTAACGGCAAGCAGACCAGACATACACTTTAGTGTTTGTCTATGTGCTAGATTTCAATCATGTCCCAAAGAATCTCATTTAATTGCTGTGAAAAGAATACTAAGATATCTTTGTGGAACTTCTAATCTGGGTTGTGGTATTCTAAAAATGATACATTTGATCTTGTTGGGTATAGTGATCTGATTTTGTAGGAAGCAGAATAGATAGAAAAAGCATGTCTGGGACTTGTCAATTTCTGGGTAGCGCCCTTGTATCATGGTTTAGCAAGAAACAGACATCCGTTGCTCTTTCTACTGCAGAAGCAGAGTATGTTGATGCTGGAAGTTGTGTTGCACAAGTTCTATGGATAAAACAACAGTTGGCAAACTATGGACTGAAATTAGAAACAGTGCCTATCAAATGTGACAACATAAGCGCCATCAATTTATCTAAGAATCCAGTTCAGCATTCTAGAACCAAGCATATAGAACTCAGACATCACTTCATACGTGATCATGTACAAAAAGGTGATATCATGATTGAGTTTATTCCCATAGAAAAACAATTGGCAAATATCTTTACAAAACCTTTGAATGAAAGTCAATTCTGCTCAATTAGAAGAGAACTTGGTATGTTAGTCTAAACTCGTAACTTTAGAACTCTGTAAGTATGTTCTAAACTACTTCTAATTTCAAGAATAGAAGATTTTCTATGTTCTAATTTTTTATTCTGTGTGAAAACTGATTTTATCTAAAACGCACATGCTCCAATATGCTTTCTAAAGTCATTATCAGAATCTTGCTTAGACTAAAACAATTATTTTATGTGTGGGTTTTTTATTATTTTTTTTTTGTTAGTGCTTTGGCGGTTTTAGGGTTTATTTTTTGTTTTATTCCTTTATTTATTTTGTTTCTTGTGTCTTATTGTCGTTTTGAATTCCATTTAAAAACTGCTTTATTTCTTTCTTCCGCCACTTAAGCGTCTCTATTTGTGTTAACTGCTTAGTATTCTCTTTATCTTCTCTTTGAAAACTGAAACCCTAAGTTGCTTTTGAGTTTCCGCAAAATGGCCGAATCCAATTCAAACTCCTCATCTGACTCCTACTGAGCAAGAGCTTCAACTTCTGAAGAAGCTTTCAAAGAAGTATGAAACAGAAAGAGATCAAGGAGAAAAAGGCAGAGGAGAAACCTAAGAAAGAAAAATCGAAACGGGTACTTCACAGAAAAAGCAACGAAAGCTCATGACAAAGATGAAAGATGAGGAAGAAGAAAAAGAAAAGGAAGTAAAAGAAGAAAAGAAGGAGAAAAAATGAAGGAAAGAAAAGGAAAAAGAAGAATTGAAAAACAAAAGAAAGTAAAAGCGAAGCTGAAAAGAAGAAAGAAAAGGAAAAGGGAAGTTGGAAGAAATAGTAAAAGAAGAGAGGAAATCAGAGAGAAAGAAGAGGAAAAGAAGTCAGCAGAAAAGGCTAAAGAAGAGGAAGAAGGAAACAAGAAGAGGAATTAGAAGAGGAAGGAAGAAAAGAAGAAAAAGAAAAGAAAGAGCTGTAGAAAAAGAA